>NC_140974.1:13441563-13514063 GCF_056783735.1 Eptatretus burgeri
CGTCCCAACTCTTCACTCTTGACTTCTCCCCTCCGAACTCTGACTCTTCTTCCCAGCTCCACCGACAACTCGTTCCAACGCACCACTCTCAACTTTTCCCCTCCGAACCCACAACTGCCTTGACTGACGAACGCAGCCGTTTATATAAGCCCCGTGGCTTCGCTCCTTCACCTTTGACCCTCTGCCTCTGACCCTTCACCTCTCTAACTGGCTCCCCATCGGACCGAGGAAAAGTGGGCGTGAATGCTTTTTGATCCATGAATTTGCATATAGCGACCTCACTCCAACGCCCTGGAGGCGGGGCCAAATCGCCCCACACTCTCCGATAGGACGGAACAGAAGTGGGCGTGAGTCGTTTTTGATCCGTTTTTCTCGGAAAGTCTGTGATGTTTCTGAATACGCTGCTCGGTGCGCGCCCCGCACGAGTCCAGCATCGGCGCCCACAAGTGGCGTGGGAATGACGGTGATGCGATGGTGGCGAGTTGTGACGGTAAAGGTCGTGGCTGTTGTTGTGAAGCGGTGTTGTGGTTGGTGGTTGTTGTTGTGAAGCGGCGTTGTGGTTGGTGGTTGTTGTTGTGAAGCGGCGTTGTGGTTGGTGGTTGTTGTTGTGATGGCTGTTGAGACGTGGTTGGTGGTGGTAGTAATGGCGGCTGGTCCAAAATAAAGATAGTAAAAGAAAAACGGCTATCCTGAAGAGTCGCAGCCCGACTGAATGACATTTATTCCCTCTAGACAACGGGTTTGGGCCTAACTACACATATACTTACAGAGATATCTCACCTAAGGGACCTGAATGGTGGTTTGTGAATTTCATCAACCACAACAATATATATATATATATATATATACATATATATATATATATACATATATATATATATATATATATATATATATATATATATATATATATATATATATATATATATATATATATATATACATATATATATATATACATATATATATATATACATATATATATATATACATATATATATACATATATATATATACATATATATATATATACATATATATACATATATATATATATATATATATATACATATATATATATATATACATATATATATATATATACAGTATTATGTTTATATATTTACACACACACAAACTTTTTTCAAATCACTCAATTTTCTCTAAAAAATAAGTTGAAATTGACGAAATTATTTTGTCTCCACAATTCTTTATTTCACTGTTAATATGACAGAACCTTTGTTTTTGATTCAGAACTTTAAAAATCCTTTTAAATCAGAAAATAAAAATAAATGGCATTGACAAAATTATTGACACCCTCGACTTAATATTTGGTATCACAGCCTTTGGACAAAATAACTGCAGTCAAGCACTTCCTATAGCCATGAATGAGCTTCCTATACCCCTCCACTGGCAGTTTGTCCCACTCTTCTTGTGCAAACTGCTCCAGTTCTCTCAAATTTGAAGGGTGCCCAACTGCTGTTTTCAGATCTCCCCACAGGTGTTCAATAACAAGGAAATCCAACACCAGTGGAGGCCATCCAGCCCACCATGCCTGCGTGAGCACCACACCAACCCATCGACACAAGATCCAAGGAAGAAAACGCAAAAAAACATGTTTTTAATTAATGAAAAAAAATTTTGTTTGTTTTTTGGGGTTATATTTATTTTATTTTTTGGGGGTTTTTGTATTCCCCCTCCCACCCTTTTCTTCCCCTCAGGGGAGGGGGTATGAGCTTGGTTAAAAACACCCATCATAAACCACAAAACCCCCTTGACAAGACCCCCCACCAACAGCACTCCGTATACATGTACACAATCACCCACCAATGCTCATGATGGGATTTAGATCTGGACTCATTGCCGCCCACTTCAGAACAGTCCAGAGTTTTATCTTGAACCATTCCTGGGAGCTTTTCAAAGTGTGTTTGGTGTCATTGTCCTGCTCCAAGACCCATGAACTTCAACGGAGATCAAGCTTTCTGACACTGAGTTCAACATTGCACTCCAAAATGCCTTGGTAATCTCGTGATTTCATGATGCTGTGCACACATTCAAGGCACCCAGTGCCAGAGGCAGCACAGCAACCCCAAAACATCACTGAACTTCCTCCATGTTTGACTCTCCGGAAGGTGTTATTTTCTTTGAAGGCTTCATTTTGTTTTCTGTAAACATAGAGATGATGTGCTTTCGCAAAAAGCTCTAATTTGGTCTCACCTGTCCACAGGATATTTTCCCAGAAGGATTTTGAATTGTTCAGGTGCGTTTTCACAAACTTGTCAGGCTTTCTTTTCTTTTCTTCTCTTCTCTTCTCTTCTTTCTCTCTCCCTCTCTCTCTCAGTAGTGGGGTCCTCCTTGGTCTCCTACCAGAGAACCCCGTTTCATCGAGTTGGTGACGGATGGTGCGAGTTGAAACTGTCGTACCTTGTGTCTGAAGGTCAGCTTGAATCTGTTTGGCAGTTCATCGAGGTGCTTTCTCCACCATGCGAACAATTCTTTGCTGTAATCTTCGATTAAGTTTTTCTTGTGGCCACGTCCAGGGAGGTTGGCTACAGTGCCATGGACCTTAAACTTCCTGATAACATTGCGTACAGTGGACACAGGAACATCAAGGTCTCTGGAGATGGACTTGTAGCTGTGAGATTGTACATGCTTGGCGACAATCTTGTCTCTGACCTCCTCAGACAATTATCCAGTTTTCTTTCTTTTCTCCGTGCTCATTATCGTTCTCACAGTGACACAAAATAGCAGAAGGACTCCTTTCTCTCCATTCAAACTGGTTGAATGAGTGATTTTTATATTGCACGCACCTGCAATTCCAGTGTGTCAATAATTTTGTCAATGCCATTTCTTTATATTTTCTTATTTAAAAGGATTTTTAAAGTTCTGAATCAAAAACAAAGGTTATGTAATAGTCACAGTGAAATAAAGAATTGTGGAGACAAAATACTTTTGTCAATTTCAACTTATTTTTTAGAGAAAATTGTGAATTATTTGAAAAAAATGCAAGGGTGCCAATATTTTAGGCCTTGACGGTAGATACAGGGTTGTGCAAAGCCGACTGACATTTCAGACCGCTGTCCTGTCCGAGGGGTGGTGTTGGAGTTTTTGGGGTTATGGGACCATTTTTCAAAGACAATGCACTGCAACTGGTGGAGGCACCCTCCTGATGTTATCTACCATAAATAATAAAATTGTAAGCTTTGAACATCCTTGATTTTGGAAGTTTAACCAGAATTCTCCTTGGATTGTTGGAATCCTCTTGGCAAATGGAGATGCAAGAAAACATTTTCAAACCTATTGAGTATGGGGTTCAGGGTGGGGGAAGTTCCCAATTCTCTCAATATAAATTTGTATCATATAGCACCACCCGGTGGGAGGCGGTATTACAAAATATCTTATTTATAATCACCAAGCTCAATTCTGGCAACCAACAACCAGACTGGAAATGTCTATCCAAAGGCACTGCAGTCATTATTGTGTAGTATTGTTTTATTGTATCGTATTATCGCGTTTTGCCTGTTATTTTATATTAAATATTGTATTAATTGTTACATTATTATTATAGTATTACCCGTTAAATGATGTGATTAATTAATTGGAATTATTCATAGTGGGATTGATGCATTATTTGAGTGGGAATCTGATTTGATGCATTTTTGACTCAGATCCTGCAACCGGTCTAGACGGCATCAGCGCACGTGTCCTAAAAATCTGCTCTGCTGCTCTTGCTCACCGTCTGTCTGTTCTATTCACCCTCTCATTTGCTCAAGGTCATCTGCCATCTGCTTGGAAATCGGAAAACATTACCACCTTGCATAAAAAGGTGCAAAAACAGATCCCTGCAACTACAGATCAATCAGCCTTCTCCCAGTCATCAGCAAGGTTATGAAATCCATTATCGCTTCAGACATGAAAATCCTTCCTCCTCTCCAATGGCTTTATTTCCGATCATCAATTTGGATTCAGACCAGGTCACTCTACCCTGGATATGCTGCTTCTGCACTCCCAACAATGGATGGAGATTCTCAACGCCAGACATGAAATCAGAGCCATCTCCCCTTGACATATCGCGTGCCTTCGATACGGTCTGGCAACCTGCCCTGCTCACCAAACTCTTCCTATGGTATCCAAGGACATCTCCACTCATGGCTTGCAGACTTCCTCTCCTATCACAGCCAACATGTGGCCCTTAATGGAGTTCTTTCATCACCTCTCCCTGTCCAGGCTGGGAGTTCCTCAAGGCAGCGTTCTGGGCCCTGTTCTTTTTCTAGTTTTCATAAATGATCTCTCCGACTCTCGGGAAAATCCTCTTTATCTCTTTGCTGATGACTCCACCCTCTGCCGTACCATTTGTCATCCCTAAAATCGGCAAGCAGCAGCAGCTTCTTCACTCTCTGCAGATCTGGACAAAATCATAAGCTGAATCAACACGTGGAACGCGTCTTTTAATCCTGACAAATCTCACTCACACTATGTCTCTCCAAAAGGACTGTCTTGAACCCTCCCCCCTCCCCCCCATCTACATTCTCAACAATCCTCTTGAAGAAGTCCATTCATTCAAACTTCAGGGTCTCACTGTCTGTAATGATCTTTGCTGGGAAAGCCACATTTCCAAGCTTGCCTCCAAAGCCAATCACCTACTGGGCATCCTCTGTCGTGAAAAGTCATTCCTTGGAACACCTGAGCTCATGAGCGCATACAAAGCTTTCGTCCGCAGCCTGATGGAGTAATGCTCTCCCCTCTGTGTTGGTCCTCCCGCCTCTCACCTTTGTCGGCTTCACGCTGTGTAATGCATTTCGGATCATTGGTATCTCCCATGATGAGGCTGATTCTTTGGGTCTTTCACTCTCTTACCGCAGGCAGGTCGCTGGTCTTTCTGTCTTTTTCAGTCTCATCTCTGGCCTCGCCCACCCCCCTCCTCCCCCAACTCTGTCTGAGATACGGTCCCCCCATATTTCCACAGGGCGCTCAAGGTCTGCCAGCAACCCCCTTCTGGAAAAACTACCAAAATCATGAATCACTGCTCACCTTAACTCTTTCATTCCTCTTTTTTCCCACCTTTGGAACAAACTCCAACACTCTCTTCAATCCCACTCTTCCCTCCAGGTCTTCAAAACAGCTGTTCAACACCATCATTTGTCTTCACCCATCCAAAACCACAATCTTTTCTACCTCTGCTTATCCACCCAAAATCCACCACCTTCAAATTCCGTGCCTTCCTTCCTGAAAGTCCCTGTGGTGTCCATCTTGTTGATCTGTGGACCCTGCCCCCTCCCCCTCTCCCTTCCACAGATCTCATGTCTCTGTTCCCCACTGTTTTATTCCTTCCCTCTCCCACCCATCTTGTCTCCTGCTCCCCTTTTTGTGTTTCTGTGTGTTCGCTCTCATACGAGCCTCAACAGTGTAGAGAAAAAAAAAAAAAAAAAAAAAGGACCTGCCTCTTTTGTTCTAAATTCCTTCTGCACAAGGTGCAGATACCTCTGCAAGTCAGTTGTTAATTAATAAAAAGGATGAAGTCCCTCCATTTGCCATGTTTCCTTTCTCCTCTCACAATATTTCATGAACTTCGAACACATAATTTACAATATTTCACAATTTTCCTTACAGCATCCAAACTTACTCCTGTTTTTATTCAGTTTTTCCCATTCAAATGTAGACTATTCTCAAAGCATTCGCCATGCTGGATCGACATCAATATTGTGACGTCCACGGGACTTGAACAGTCCCGCCAACGTAGAATGAGCCAAAACGATGGAGGCGGTTTATTTATTTATAACCCAAAGATGGCGGTTCTAATCGCTCTACCGCAAACGGGACGAGGAAGGTGGCACGAGTCGCTTTTCACTGAGTTGATAACGTTTATTTCTCTAACCAGAAATAACAAGACTCGGCAAGAAGAGGGATCCAGGGCGATTCGACGGGATGGTGGTGTGGGTTCTGGCGTGGGGAAAACACAAACAATTCCAATGGATATACCGATCTCAAACCCTCTAAGGCGCCAGGTACACACACACACACACACACACACACACACACACACACACACACACACACACACACACACACACACACACACACACACACACACACACACACAACGTAGCTGGTCCTGGTGGTCAGGCATGGTGTAAACGCAACAGTCCCTGGATTGGCGTCGGACGAGCTGGCATTGCGCTCGTCAGGGGCAGGAGACACCGTGGTGCTGTCGACCTCCTTGTGTCGGCGCAAGTCCGCTCACAGCCGCCAGGGAGCCAGTTCTGGCGCCAAGTTGCGAGCAGGAGAGGGAGGCAGGTCCGCCCGCCGTTCAACCCGTGTTCCGAGCCAGCAGAACCCCAGAGCCAACCAAGGTGAGGCACGAGGCACAGCAAGGCCACGAGACACGATCAATTCAGGATCGAATCAGCCCAACAAACAGCACGCTCCCAGCACAACAGCCTCCACCAGAACAGTTTTTCTGTCCCGATCTTCTTCCTCTCTCCTTTTCCCCGAACAGAGCCTTTTTATCCTCGAGTCCTCGTCACTTCCAATCGAGCCGTTTATTGGCCCTCCGCCTTCCGCCAATCGTGATCACAGGGCGGAGCCATCCGCAGCACTGTCCTGTGACGTCACGGCAAGCCTCCAGGGAATACTAAAAGGGGTTTACGCAGACACACTTAACCGATCCTGTATCCATATCTAATTACGTGACAATTATCATCATTTCCCCCTTGAAGAAATGGACATTTACTAGACAACTTATCACCACTGAATTGCTACTTATTACATCGAGATCCTGGTACACTCGAACAGCATGGCATACCTAATTAAACATCCTAATTACCCTTTGAATGCATACCCCCCCTCAAACGTAACAATATTCTGGTGGCCAGAACAAGAGGCCCATCCATCACGTGATCATTGTTGTTGGGGGTGGTCTTCATTTATTCCGCTCATTATTGTTCTACGACACCTATCCTATAAAATCCCATTCCATCGCATTACCCATTGTTGACGAGTATATCCGTGAGTTTAATAATATTTTTATGCAAATCTGTTGCATAGAAATCAGTATTTTTGAGACCCCAATTATTAAAAACTCCCCTCTCATGGTGCTTCTTCCAATCAATCGGGGCTCAAAATACAAGGGAGCGGCAGGCAAATCTTTCCTTGGGGAGGGGGGACGATAAAAATTCAAAATAATAAGAGAAACAAGTCACCCCGGTAAATATTAGCATGTATTATGACAAGTTGAAGAGCATCCAAACAAGTTTACTCAGTGTACGATATATTTTCCGTTCCCTGCTCCACGAATGATCGCTCGAGATCCATTTGCCGGCATGGCCATATTGTTTATTTCCCCACACTCGGCATAAACAGTAAATAGTCATGCGAGCGCACGTGCACTTTGCAGCTTCGCTGGTGAAAAAGGTCACCCTGCTACAGTGTCTCGCTGCATGGCCCCGGAGCACAGCGGGCTGATTGTGGATTACGATATATTAGATTACAGCATGGTGATGCTGGAATCAGTACGAGGTTGGAGCATTCTGATTCAAACAATACCTGCACAACCTACCAGCACTCCAGAAACTTCAAAAGAACCCTCGAGATCATATACTGAAACAAAGACGAGTACAGTAAGTCCTCGCTAACCGGAAGTTCGCATATCGTAGTTTCGATTATTCGTAATTTAGTTTTAATGACCAATTTTTCAATTATCGCAAACATTTTATGCCTATCGTAATGTCATTGCAAGGAAAAACGCAAAAAAGAAGTTTCAAACTGCCTGCAAAAAACAACAATCACACAGGATGCGCATAAACATACTTTCACTTTACTGCGCATGTACTGTATGCTGTACTGTACGTATTCTCTTCACGCTCGCCTGTATACCTTCCAGTATGAATCCCAAGCGACCCGCAAGTCTTTTGCCGAGCACACCTCGTTTCAAGCGACAACGAAAGGCTGTCACATTCAAGGTGAAATTGGATATAATTAAAAGACATGAACGAGGTGAAGGGACAACAGAAATCGGCCGCGCGCATGCATCGCTGCATCGACTGTACATTCGATCGTTCAAAGTTCGGCAAAGATAAAGAAAATATCACAGATTGCGACCAGTTCGAGTGCAACGACACTAACGAGAATGAGAGATGGTGCCATGCACAACATGGAGCGTTTATTGTGTGTGTGGATAGAAGATCAAACTAAACGTCGCATGCCTTTATCTCTTGCTGTGATACAAGAAAAAGCGCGTAGTTTGTTAGGGCATTGACCAACGATTACGTGATCAATTACTTCTCCAATCATGTTGAGAAGTACTCCAAGGAGAACAACATTGACAACAAATCTTTGCTGCTTGTAGACAATGCTCCTGCCCATCCTCAGCAAATGGAAGACTGGTGTGAAAACGTGCAGGTAGTATTTTTACCACCAAATACTACCTCACTTTTACAGCCTATGGATCAGGGAGTTATTGCTGCTTTTAAAGCCTATTATGTTAAGCATACCATGCTGCAGCTTATCAAAAAAACTGATAAGGACAAGCTATCAATCAAGGAGTTTTGGCGAACATACAACATAAAAATGGCTTTGGAAAACATTGAGGATTCATGGGCGGAGGCGAGTGCCTCCACAATGAACGGTGTGAAAAAGTGTGGCCCGAGTGTGTCCACAATTTCACGGGGTTTGCTGATGTTCCGTTGATTACAAGTCAATTGTAGACCTGGCGCAGGAGGTTGGTTTGAAGAGGTTGACAAAGAGGACATGGATGACTTACTGGAGTCTCATGCAGAACCCTTAAGCAATGAAGATCTTATGGAGTTGGAACAGCAGTGGGCTCTTGAGGAAGAAGAAGATGCTGTGACACCTTCATCCGAGTATCTCACCATGAAAAACCTCAGCCAAATCCTCAGCTCGTTTGAAAGTGCCACAGAATTTGTTATCGAGCAAGATCCAAATCTTGAAAGGAGCACTGATTTTAGCTGTGTTGTTTATGATGCCTTTTGTTGCTACAAGGAACGTTATGCAGCAAAGAAAAAGAAAGCCATCCAGCCCACTCTCCATGCATTTTTCAAGCCAAAAGATGCAGCACCAACTCCATCCACCATCCAGGATGCTCCTTCAACCAGCTGCCAAGAGACCGTTCCTGCTGGTGAAGAAAGTGACAGCACAGTGTCAAGTGAAGAGGGGGACGATTCTGCCACTCCGCAAGTGTGACTTGTCCACCGCAATCAACTCCGTTCCTCCAGCCTCGGGGTAAGTCTCCACGACTCGAGGAGTGCGTTTTGTTTATTTGTGTTTATGTCCAAAAAATTCCGAGCCAAAAACACATCCCCCCTTTAACACATTGGTTTCTATGGGAAAATATGTTTTGTTTAACACAGTTTCGCTTATCATAAGGTTTTCCAGGAACGCAACCCTTGCAAAAAGCGAGGACTTACTGTAAATCTACCATCTCTCCCAATTATAAGAAGCCGTCTCTTTCCAATGAAAACAGTAAATGCATGACTGAAGTGTCATAAAAGCAATTGAAAGTTTAAAATGTCATTGCTATCTATATTATAAAAGTGAATTTGTTTGTTTATGCTTCAAAAACTAAAAAATAAAAACTGAACCAAATCCAAACAAATTTTGCATGTTGCCGAAAGGTGCCCCAAGTATGGTTTCGGTCTGGGTAGCATATCTGGGGAAGACCACAATTCTCTCGATGCAAATGTGTACTGTATAGCGCCACCCAGTGGTATCCGGTATTCCAAATCATCATATACAAAGTTCCCATCATGTATAGCCTTTTAGGCTGCTGGATGCATCATTGGTTAGGGGCACGGCTATGCCGCTGATGCAGTGCCCCTATTAGTCCAGTCAGTTGGGGTTAAAAAAAAAATGGTCAAACAGTGACAGACTGGACAAAAGCACCACATTTGGCATGTAGATAGAGGGCACCAAAGTAAACACTTTGAGAAAAGGAGACCAGTGTGACCACTCCTCATTTTCATAAATGCCAAGGTGAACCAATGAAAAAAGCCAAGAATTCACAAGGTTTCGGAAAAGCGATGATTACAGAAAACCAAGACGCCAAGGTGAACAACGAATAGTCAAGATCTTGTGAAAAAAGCCAAGGAGTGGTCACACTGAAGGAGATACGTCCGACCTTGACGTTAAAGGTCAATTTTAAAGGTCAAAAGGTCACATTACACCAATTTACAATACAAGTCGATTTTGCTCAAAAATCTCTCCATAATTGATGAGACCACTTAGCTAGGATGGTGTAAACATTTCGCTTTTCAATCGACAGTATTATAATATACTAAACAAATCTAATAACGTTAGAATACAACACCTGTTTTTTGAAAATCTCGAAATTTTGCGCATGGAGCTTTAAATTCTGATGCGCAAGAGAAATGCACATAAGAAAACATTCCGAACAGCATATTAACAGGATCAGAAACTAATCAATTCGTATAATAATGATACGAGCGATAATACCGAAAACTGGATGCTGAGCCAGGAAACATCCCACAACGCGAATGGACGTGACAAATGGTCAAGTGGAAAACGAGCAACGTGTACCTGAACACTGTTTCATTCAGGTCACCCTTGACCACGGGTGGATATACTTAACGGCAATGAAATTAAAGTCTCGATATGCGTCAGGAGTTCACGAAGTGCTTTCGTTCACCTTCTTGTCTTCTTCCTCGGTATCTCTGTTTTCCACCCTTTTCACAGATCTATGCCTGTTCCTGTATGATGCGAGGCATTCTAAATGGTATTTAGCTTCCAAAGCGATTAAATCACCACCGGAGATTTTTGCTATCAAAGAATCATCCTCAAGATCTTTTGCCATTTGCCTCACTCTCCCATCGGCTTCAAATGTTGTGAACTCGTGAAGTTTAGGTCCACATTTTTCACAGAACAAACACAGGGATTTGTCAAACGACTGTCTCTTAGGTCACTGCGCTGGTGGCGAAGATTTATTTTCGAGGGCCACAGATTTGAGTTTTAGGCCCCGACTCAGCTTCTGATCATTAAAACGAGAGTAGCACGACTTATGCCAGGGGGCTCTGTTCACTACGAACGTGTCGACAGCGTCCGCAGTATATTCAATCGGCACAGGCAGCGCATCGATCTCACAAAAACGTTCAACATTCTCGAGAAAACGCTGGTATGGACGTATCTTAGTTTCCTGAACGTTAGATATAGCATCCAGGGGGCATTTAGCGGCTTCCAGTGTGTCTGTCTGGCAAATCAGGCAAAGTGAGTGACCAATCGAAGGTAGCTACCATCACATTCTCCGGCCTCTGCTGAAACGAAAGGGTCGGCTGTTAAAATACACAAAACACTTGGGAGGAACTGGCTTCTCGTAGTATATTGAAAGCATTTTAGATTTTCCCGTTCCTATAACCTGAAGATATCGTGATCTATGTGAACTTTTCCCCTTAGGTAGGTGGATTGGACAAAATCAAATCGAGTCAGCAGGTAAAGAAACCATGATTTGTGGAAGGATTCTGTCATTCTGAGAAAGGCACCCTTTAAATTTTGGTCCCAGCTCGTCTGGTTCCAGAGATACTTATTTTTTTTCACTCCATATATACTGTATGGTTAATATTGTCTTCGTTTTTCAATACACTAAAACTGTGACATTTCAAGCATTTTATGGCCTCTTCGGGGACTCAAAAGATAGTAAACAGTTTAATATTTATCCCTTGGTTAAAAAAAAAACAATTGATTCAACAAAAAAGAAGACTCAGCCAGTTGTAATTGCAAACAAAGCCCTTATATGCCAGTTTGATGAGAATGACAAAAAAGGAACCATACAAAAGAATTGAATGACATTCATATGAATGAAAAGACCACAAGATTTGATCAGCCAGAAACAAATCTCAGAAATCAGTCATCAGAATCAGATGTAAATAATGATGAAGATAGATGCTGACTGCCTGATGATGTGGTCTGTATAAGTATGTTATGATGGCTCGTTGGTTGGTGGTGGGGCCCAATAAGCTCAGCTGTCAAGAGTCAATAATTATCATTGATCATCACAACATTCATTGAGATGTCATTTTCATCCTGTTATCCATAATCATATGAGAAATTTAAAAGAAGGAATATCCCTCAAGACTTAGTGCAGGTATTATTGGCGCTCAGTATGAGAGCTGGCAATAATACAACACTGGCCTCAAAACCACCCATGCCTTCATTCCAATAAAGCCAGCCAATAATAGGGCAGGGTAGTCAGACTGCAAGGTCACATTTTCAATTTTGGGTGGGGGGGGGGGGATAACTCTGCTATGAGGCTACAGATCTGTATGTATCATCATCATACATGAAAATGTTCATGAAAACATAAAGCTGCCTATATTTTTGGATGAATAAAATACATTTACCTTCTTCACGTTATGTTAAATAAATAATAATAGTCAGCCATAGGGCAGGTTAGTCAGATTGCAAGGTCACATTTTTTGGGGGGGAGGGGGGCAATAACTCTGCTGTGGGTGAGGCAACAGATCTGCATGTAATGTCGGGCTATCATTGAAAATCATTTTTCCGGCAGGTTGCTGGCGTTGTAAAAATCGCCATTGTTTTGCACAACTACAACCGAACAACACGTCTCTACTACACCATTCGGATGTATGGACAAGTAAAATCATATATGATGTCATAACGTGACCTACCACTCCCTTTTCTACTCTGAAAATGGATTTTCTAATGTGAAAGAATGACATGAATTCAGAGCACAACTTAATGCCGCCATTGTTGATGTTCCATAGTTCCTCTGCAGTGAGCACCGTATAATTATGGCGGGTCGTCAAATTCGCGCGTTCCTCCACACCGATACTCCGGCATCACACCCATCAATCTGGGCCAAGTTTAGGCCCGTTTGGTACTGAACAGAGAATCGATCGTCGCCATCTCCTTTTTAAAAATCAATCTCTGGACTCTAATCTACCTTCTCGCCAATCGATAAATATTTTGACCCTAACTGACCGGACTATATTACCAGTAACACTGGTGCTCATTTCGCTGACCTCGGAAGGATGACAGGCTGAGTCAACCCATGATGTTAATTCAGCGGAACGGGATTCGAACTCAGGACCCTAGGATCCCAAGCCACCACCCTAACCACTAAGCCAACACCAGGCTCTTATACAAAGAAGTTTAAACAACTTGATAATATGCATCAAGGTGATGTTAAAATCCGAATGAAAATAATTCGAAAATTTTCAAAACGTTTAATTTCACTCATTTTAAACAGAGATTCAAACCAAAGCATCCAACACATGAGCAAAAATTACTTCCTCGCAGCGAAGCGGAAGTGATTTTTACTCATACCATTTATGAGCAGCAAGGATGGCATGATGAAGGTGATGTTAGTGGACATACAATCAGATGGAAGATGACCATTGGTAAATGATGGAGTGAATGAAGCAGAATTTTTGTGAAGTGCAACATGTCCTTTGATTAAATACGTCAATGAAGTGACAGGTAAAATGCCCTGTGTATTTATAAAACTACCAAAAAAAAAAAAAAAAAAAAAGCATCAATAAAAGAAGAAAACGTTAAAAAAATTCAACAACAAAAAAGATTGCAACATAGCTGCATCATCTAACAAAGGGTAAGTGAATATTGAAAAAGAATCCCTAAAAAAAAAAAATAAAAAAAAAAATAAAAACATTTCTTTACCCTTGAGCCCTGTAATCAACGCTATTTATAGTGAACTACCAGACAACACACGAATCAGAAAAGGGAGAGCAAGAATCATTGAAACATACCAGGACCACTAAGCATGGCTTTAATTGTGCCAGATGTGAGGGCGTGATCGCGCTTCACAATAAACTCGTGTCCATCCGAAGACACCAGCTTCACGTACATGGCATCCGGACCCTCGCATCCCCCGTAAATCTTTTCTTCACATTCTGCTTGGCACAAAGCACACCGAGCCACGACTGTAATCCGCTTCAACGAGCACAGAACACGGTCTAAATACCAGCCCCGAAAACATTTTACTACACTATGGTAATATGGAGATAGACACAAGTACAAGGCTATCGTTATCGGACTGCACTCTCACCCTCCAGGATTACTGAACAGCCATGGTCACGCTTGTAACTTAAACATCCTGATAAAACATGTGAAAGCAGAAGTACGATCATTTACAGTGGAAAGGAGGAAATACAAAAGGCTTTCTTTTTTAGCACTTCGATACGTACAACACGAAAACAAAACCAAAACCATGGAACTCAAATGGCAAGCAGAGCAGAAAACGCCAACAACAGGTACAACGAGAATAGCACTCACTCGAGAGAGTGCACACCTCCACCAAGCTGAACAGTTTTACGTTTTGTATCTCACACAGGCCGAATCTGCATTCAGACCTGAACCAAAATCAAATTGGCTAGTTCTTGTCACCTACCCAACTCTGTGTGTCAGGTAAGGTCAGATTAGATCTGTGACTTGTTACAGCTACCATGTAAACCTGTACGAACCCGTTCCATGGTCGGGTTGGCGGCGACTAAACCGTCTCCCCCACCAAGTTTCTTGGTGAGGAGGGTGTATGATATGGACACCCAGCAGGATGAAGAACCAAACCTGTCACAGTGCGGAGGAGCTCCATATGAGCCAATGGCCATCCATATCTTGTACGTGACTGTGTCTGCGGATGTAATCCTGCAGTTGGGTTACTTTTGATTAGGAGGTTGGAGGCAAGATTTGCACTCTAGCCACCGTAAAACCCTACATTCCGCAAAACATTCTACAACCATTAAAGAAACAAAAATTTCTGAAAACCCACTCCGTGGGAGTACCTCCTGTGCAGCTTTCCTTTGCAGGGCAGCTCACCGGATGACGGGATTGGGGCAAAGCCTTCGGGACCCCCAATCTTTGATGATATGAGGGAAACCACGACGGGATAACCTTCCCGGGTTAGATTGTGGTTGTGTGTATCGGGGTGGGGCTGAGGTGTCATCCACCAGACGACGGTCTCCGTGGGTTAACCTGAGGTGGTTCCTTTGGGTGGGTGCCTGGAATGTCCTATCCCTTAGGGAGAATGATGACCCGTCTCTGTTATCATCTGACTTCAAGCGTTTGGACATCGGTATTGCAGCACTCTCTGAGGTTCGGAGACCAGATAGTGACAAGATCATGGCGGGTGGTTACACCTACTATTGGTCTGGTCGCTCTGATGGTCACCATGCCAAAGGAGTTGCTGTAGCTGTGTCCAATAAGCTGACTCCAATGATAATTGAGGTAACACTGGTCAATGAGTGTATTTGGAGACGAAGAATTTGTCACTCCTTGGGTGTCATTTCCCTGGTCTCTGGATATGCTCCAATTGAGGCGAGTGATCTCACCATGAAGGACAGATTCTATGCCATGCTCGAGTCTGTGGTCGATCAGTGCCCCAGGTGAGATACTCTTCTAGTCTTGGGGGATTTCAATGCATTGACTGGAACTGATAGGGATCATTATGAGACATGTGTTGGTCCCCATGGTTCTGGAACTGTGAACCAGAATAGCACTAAGTTCCTTGACTTTGCAAGAAGTCATGGACTTAGGGTGGATGGTTCGTGGTTTCAGCGCCCACAGGCTCATCACTGGACTTCCAACGCTGGCGGTGTGGCAAAGGAGATTGACCATGTGCTCGTTGATGGTGGCTGGAGGATGATCCAGAACTGCAGGGTCTACTGGAGTTCTCAGTATCCACCAGCTGTCGAGATGGATGCCAGGGGTGTTACTATCCCGATTGCTGACCCTCCAATAAACTGTGGTCCACCTTTGTTTATGGAAACACAAGCTGCGATGAACCGGTTGAAATGGAGTGAAGCTCCAGGGATCTGTGGCATGCATGATGAACTTCTCAAGGCTGGTGGAAATGCTGCACTCGTGCCGTTGCATGCAGTTCTGTACTCTGCCTGGAACACAAGCATCATCCCAACTGACTGGAAGAGGGGCCTCATTGTCCCTCACTTGAAAGGGAAAGGTGATCGCCATAACTGAAACAACTTCCAAGGGGTGGCGCTGCTCTCAGTGCCGGGAGAGGTCTTTGCCCAGATAATTCTTGATAGGGTCCGCCACCATCTGCTTGAGCATCAGCGCCCAGAGCAGTCAGGATTTACAGCAAAGACGCCAACGAGTGACCATATCCTTGCTCTTCGGGTCCTCACCGAACGCAGACAAGAGTTTCAGCAGAGGCTGCTTGCAGCCGATGTTGATCTCTCCAAAGCGTTTGATTCAGTGAATCGGGATGCCCTCTGGAGGATTCTTGGTCTTCGTGGGGTGCTACCAAAACTGATCAATCTGATGTCTGAACTACACTCTGGTACTGAGAGTGCTGTGAGATGTGGTGATACCATATCTGATTTATTTCCAGTAATGGCTGTAGTTGTCAGGTGTGTGTACTGGCCCTCACACTTTTCAACACTTGTATGGACGGGATTCTGGGGATGTCAGAGAGATCAAGCTGCATAGTCTGTCAGTGTCAGCTGCGGCTGTATGGACATGTGGCTCGTTTTCCTGACGCTGATCCTGCTCACCACATTCTCTTAGTGAGGGAGCCTCGTGGGTGGAGGAGGCCAATGGGCCGACCACATGCCTCGTGGTTGCAGCAAGTTGATCAGCATCTCAAGGAGATGGGGATGGGCCAGGAATCTGCCTGTGGGATGGCTGGATGGAGGCCCCCTGGAGTCCGGTGGAAAGTGGACGAAGCGACGCGCTGCTCCAGCTCATGCTCCCATACCTGACCTGACCTGACCCAACTCTGCACACTAAATTTTGCTATAATCCTTCCATAACTTTGAAATATCATGCTCTTTCCCATTTTTGGCCACTTCTCTCGATGGTAAAGAATCACAACAAAAATTTTAAATTCTCGTATCCAGATCCAGTTCTTCACAAAAATTATATGAATTCATTCTGGTCACACATCCAGCCTGTCCACAAAGCTTCTTCCAAATCCGTCCATTACCTTTTGAGATATCATGTTATATATCATTTTGGCCTCAACTCACAATGGTGAAGAATCACATTTTTTTTTTAAAAAGGTAGTTTCATGATCTGGATCTTCACCCAAACAGAATAAATTCGGCCTTGTCACACACACAACACGTCCACCAAATTTCATCCGAATCCATGCATAACATTAAAATATCCTCTTCACAAAGACAGACAAACAGACAAACAGGTGTGAAAACATAAACTCTATCCACCTTCAATGATGGAAGTAATTAAAAAATAAAAATATAAAAAATTACTGTACTACCCTGCCTACTCTTGCTCATTTGTACCTTCACTCTGAGCTTCCAAGATTCTACTTAGTTACTCTGACTTGTGCCAGTTCCTCTTCCTGAAAAAAAAAAAAAACATTAAAAAAAATACCTCCAGAGACTTCGTCAACGGAGGGATAAAAAACAAAACACGCCAAATAAACAGAACCTGAGCAAGCCCTACATTTAGCTTCCTCTAATACTCTTTAGAATGCAATACCCAAGATGAGACCTGACCACATCATACTCATTGGTACAGCATAACCAACTAGAAGGGCACTTGTTTGAGCACATACCACCGCCACGTAATGCCTGATCCACGAGAACATATCAGGCCCAATACATTTTTGAAATATCATGCTACATATCGATTTTGGCCCGATCTCTCAATGGTGAAGAATCACTTCAAAAATTAAACAACTCTCGTATCCAGATACGGATTCGGATCTTCACCAAAATCGAATCAATTCGTCCTTGCCACACACTGAACATGTCCACCAAGTTTCATCCGAATCGGTCCACAACTTTTTGAGATATCGTGCTATATATCGTTTTTTGGCCCTATCTCTCAATGGTAAAGAATCGCTGAACAAATTCTCGGAGCCGGATTCGGACCCGGATCCGAATCTTCAACAAAATCTAATCAGTTGGTCCTTGTCACACACCCAACCTGTCCGCAAAATATCATCCGGATCCGTCCACAACTTTTTGAGATATCCTACACACAAAAACAACCAACCGAACAGAAAGGGGTGAAAACATAACTTCCTTCACCTTTGGTGGTGGAGGTAATAATGGGGCTGGCAGGACAGCCTAGACTTGAGGAATGCACACTCGTCTTCAGGCTGTATTGAGTAGCCTGGGTTCAAATTTCAAACCAGCTATAAACTGTCATCCTGGTGATTCACATGCGAGACATAGCATCATTGGGTGAGCAATTGACCAGAGAAATCAAGTTGGAGAACTCGTCAGCAAAGACTAGTTGTCGATGGACGTTAAAAATTCCAGCGTCTTTGAAGATATCCTGGCCAAATGACAAATTTCTGCTTTGACTGATTGTGGGACAGCAATGACAAACCACCCAGCAAAACGCTTGCCAAGAGACTGCTCCGACAACACTGATGCTCTATCAAGAGTGTGGCATGGGTAGTGGACAAAAAAAAAAAAAAACACCTGGGTAAATGAAGGACACCAAGCAAGGGCTTCCACACAGGTGTGGCCCATGTGTTGATTAAGCAAATAACATCCCAGCATGCTTAGGGTGTGCATGGCGTTGGCCTGATGGTTCGGGTGGACGGCTCGGGTCCTGAGTTCAAATCGCGCTCGGTCATTGAATTAATACCAGTTGGGGTTGATTCAGCCTGCCATCCTTCCGAGGTCAGCAAAATGAGTACGAGCTTGCTGGGATGATTGAGCCATTCGCGTATCCTGCGTCGGAGTGGCGACCCGTCCAGGATTGTGCCCAATAGCCCGAGAGACTGCATCGGCAGCACCGACTCTCTGCACAGAGTCTGGTCCCACTGGATTGGATGGATGCTTAGGGTCATGTATAAAATTGCTGCACAAGCCTGGTTGTCTACAATTATGGCTAGTATGCCTGCAAGAGGCAGCCACTCCCCCTCCCCCCACCCCCAAATGTCACCATCAACAGAGCACATGTGGTCACTCAATGTTTAAAGAACACGACACTGATGTTATCCATATGTTATGGCCCTCTCAGTTTCCAGATCTGAACCCAATATTGCATTTATGGGATACTCTTTGATGATGCCAGAGACAGCGTTTCCCATCTCCATGAAACAGGTGCGAGAAGATCCGACTTTCTTACGGAAGAATTGTGCCACATCCCTCCTGCAGAATTCCAGACGCTGGTGGAATCTATGCCACTGTATGACAGGCCGTACTGGCCACAGATGGTGTGCCAACATCCTATTGAGTGACTTTACATTGATGTTTCCAATTTTTAGATCCTCGTGGAGGATCTCTAAGTCTTACTCACGTTGTTGTTCTTGTGGACTTTTTTTGTTTCACAGCCTGCAGTTTTCAAGGAAACTTCCTGAAACTTGGCATATATGTCATAAGCATACCCTGCACAGACAGTAACCATCTCCGATTTTGAAAATTCCTCCTAGAAAAAAAGTTATGACGTCAAAATATCTCCGCGAATGGGAATCGCCTAAAAAATTATCTCCGAAACTAGGCAAGCTTTTTGAATTCTGTTTGCGGGAATCGAACAGGGCGTTAGCAGAGATGAATTACCACACATATGATACATCACTATGACGTCATATCAATTTTTATGACGTCATTCCTATTTTTTGACATTTTTTAGATCCTCGTGGAGGATCTCTAAGTCTTACTCATGTTGTTGTTCTTCATCTTCTTCTTGTGGACTTTTTTGTTTCACAGCCTACAGTTTTCATCGAAACTTCCTGAAACTTGGCATATATATATATATATATATATATATATATATATATATATATATATATATATATATATATATATATATATATATATATATATATATATATATAAATACCCTGCACAGACAGTAACCATCTCTGATTTTGAAAATTCCTCCTATAAAAAAAAGTTATGACGTCAAAATATCTCCGCTAATGGAAATCGCCTAAAACATTATCTCCGAAACTAGGCAAGCTTTTTGAATTCTGTTTGCGGGAATCGAACAGGGCGTTAGCAGAGATGAGTTACCGCACATATGATACATCACTATGACGTCATACCAATTTTTATGACGTCATTCCTATTTTTTGACATTTTTTGTTTCACAACCCAGAGTTTTCATCGGATCTTTGTGAAACTTGCCATGTATTTGCAGAAAGCCCACGCGCAGGCAGTAACCATCTCCGATTTTGGAAATTCTTCCGAGAAAAAAGTTGACGTCATAATATCGCCGCTAATGGAAATCGCCTATACCATTATCTCCGAAACTAAGCAAGCTTTTGAATTTTGTTTGCGGGAATCAAGCCGGGCATTAGCACAGACAATTTATCGCAAACCTGATACATCACAATGACGTCATATTCGTTTTCATGAAGTCATCATTAAGAGGACGAGGATCTTAGCTCATTTGAGCTTGTTTTGTCCACTACCTGTATATTGATGATAACAATGTTAATACCTGATACTTAAGTCACCATTTTATAGCTTACATGAACAGCTACTTGTGAACAGACTTGTTAATGTGGCCAAAGCTACCTTGCAACTGGTCCGGTACTTACCAAACCTGAACCATCTTAGCCGCCGTGTCACATTAAGCAAGAATTACCTCTTTCCCTGTGCGCCATCGTGAAGGAGCGCTGGAAAGAGAGAACCACAAATCAATTAAAACACACACACATGGATATATACTGCACAAATAACTTTGGCACAAGAACAGGCCATTCGGCCCATCATGCCTGGGCTGCACCCCCAATGTAAAACGGCTCGATTCATTTAAATAGATGGAATAATTTCCCATATTAGATTCAAAGCTTACGAAGGAGCTTGTACATCAACCACATGCAGGATAAAGACGACTCGAGACATCAATGCAATAACAGGATTTATGAGGACGCGGGTCAGCGATGGACACAGGTTTCTTCTTCCTCTTCTTCTTCATCTTCTTCTTCTTCCAATAATTGGGACCAATACACAAGGTACGTTTTCCGTTTTGAACGCGGGTCCTTTAAGCCTTGAGGCAGAGATTTATGCGCCAATACTGACGGCCAAGTACACGGGAAAAGACGTGCAGGGCAATTGGGCACAACACCCTCGGAAATTTGGTCCTGTTAACTGCCGTCCTGGTGACGCGCAGCCTGGGCGCCGGAACGCGCAAACGCCATGTTTTGTGGAGACCGTCTAACTGACCGTCGGTATTCCTCGCTGAAAAATTTAACCTTACTCGATTCGAGCGTCAAAAACAAGAAAAATACTTTTCAATTTGAGACAGAACAGGTAGAACGACCAAAAACGGCGCGAAACGCCACCGGTGCACGACCCCCCACCCCCAAAAAACCGTGCCTCACAAGGCCGAGGAGCAGCTCCCGAAACGTACATCCGCTCAGCTCGGTGAGCGAGCCCTTGGTTTCCAGACGCACGAAGCACGAATCGTAAACCGTGAATAAAACGGCGTGTAAAGGACGTCGAGCACACGGCTGGAGTGAGGAGGACGGCCTCCTCGGAGCGGGCGACACCAGGCCGCCGCGTGCACCGGAAGCGAACCCGACGAGACGCTCCACATGAAAGTTCGACGAAAACATTCAAAAATCGTTTCCCCGATTTAAAAAAACGTAATCTTTGCCAAATTATGGATTGTAATAAAAACGAAGACGCGGTGGATATAAACCATCGAACAACATGAAGGGGAAAAATTTTATTACAAACATGACGTCATCGAATCGCGTGAGGAAAACCGCTGAATGAATATTTATTATTTCTTTTATCTTTAAAACGTTTTTACTTTCGTCGATCTTACATATTTTTCTGAAGAAAAATAAACAGTCGGCGCAAGTTCTTCGAAGAGAACCTTCACGCATTGAAACGTTTCTTAAAAACTTCAATTCGAACATTGTTAAGTGAATTTTACCTCAGACGTTATTGCGTTGTGTGCGTTAAAATCCTTTCAGGTTTCGACAACAGGACTGATGTTTCTTCCTGAACGAAGTCATCGCCTGGGGGCTTGTTATTTAACGTGTGAATATGAAATAATACAACGGCTGGAGGCGATGAGCCGATGCGATGGGTCGGTTTCAGTCAGAGGGAGCAAGGCGAGAGATTCGAAGCTTCCAGAAGATGGAGAGTTTGTTGTTGTTTTCCTTTTCTCTTTTATCACCCAATGTACAACCAACCCCACCACGACAGGTGGACAATCGGCAGATTTCTCACCCAAAATGTATCTCGGGTCATTGTCAATTTATGGTGTATAAACAATGAGGACAAGCACTGAATTTTCATTTCACCAAAGATTTGGATCTTGTTGGCAAAGGATATTAAATTCCTCATTTCGATCTATATATAAAACACTATTTGTGTGTTTGTCCGTCCACCTTCATAAGGACGACTTAAGGAGGGTTTTTGTAATGTCCCCAGAAATCAGACTCACTCCTTGGGTTTATTGCAAACAAGAGGCGAAATCATTCAGAATGGGCAACAATCACAGCAGGCCTCGCCATTCTGGGCCATGGCGAGCTCCTCCCACGCTCCGCCCTTCCTCTCCCGCGCTCCGCCCTTCCTCTCCCGCGCTCCGCCCTTCCTCTCCCGCGCTCCGCCCTTCCTCTCCCGCGCTCCGCCCTTCCTCTCCCGCGCTCCGCCCTTCCTCTCCCGCGCTCCGCCCTTCCTCTCCCGCGCTCCGCCCTTCATCTCCCACACGCTCCGCCCTTCCTCTCCCACGCTCCGCCCTTCCTCTCCCACGCTCCGCCCTTCCTCTCCCGCGCTCCTCTCTTCCTCTCCCACACGCTCCGCCCTTCCTCTCCCACACGCTCCGCCCTTCCTCTCCCACACGCTCCGCCCTTCCTCTCCCGCGCTCCGCCCTCCCTCTCCCACGCTCCGCCCCTCCTCTCCCCGCTCCTCCCTACCTCTCCCACACGCTCCGCCCTTCCTCTCCCACACGCTCCGCCCTTCCTCTCCCACACGCTCCGCCCTTCCTCTCCCGCGCTCCGCCCTTCCTCTCCGCGCTCCTCCCTTCCTCTCCCACGCACTCCGCCCTTCCTCTCCCACACCCTCTGCCCTTCCTCTCCCACGCTCAGCCCTTCCTCTCCCACGTTCCGCCCTTCCTCTCCCACGCTCCGCCCTTCCTCTCCCACGCTCCGCCCTTCCTCTCCCGCGCTCCGCCCTTCCTCTCCCGCGCTCCTCCCTTCCTCTCCCACGCTCCGCCCTTCCTCTCCCACGCTCCTCCCTTCCTCTCCCACGCTCCGCCCTTCCTCTCCCACGCTCCGCCCTTCCTCTCCCACGCACCGCCCTTCCTCTCGCACGCTCCGCCCCTCCTCTCCCACACGCTCCGCCCCTCCTCTCCCACACGCTCCGCCCTTCCTCTCCCACACGCTCCGCCCTTCCTCTCCCACGCTCAGCCCTTCCGGATCCGGATGTGCATCAGCAAAGCTTCAAATCGCGCAATAAAACTAATTGTGACTGGTGATATTACAGGAGTAAACAAGAAAACACTAACCCCCTTAGCTTATTACAATATCTTACACCCCTCCACCCTCAGATCAAAGCATTGTACGGGCAGGCATTAGGTACAATCATAATCCTTCAAGTAGGCCGGGTATTGAGCCAGACGGTCTGAACGATGTAATCCATCCATCGAGTTTGCACGAGGGTTTGGCCCTTCCGGATGTTCCAACCCTGGAGTTGACGTCTCATCACCAAGGCCCCCAACCGACTGCACCAAAGGCTCTTTCTGGTCCACAATCGAACTTGAAAGTCTGGGAGAGCTCCTCTCCTCTGAGAGCTCTGGCCGAGGACGCCACTGGTCCACATGCCTATGTATCGGCCCATCCCATCGACATGTACTTGATACGACAATGGTCCGGTCTGCTTTGTCACTGTACCCCACAGCCATGGATCCCCTTGCCCATGGTTCTTTGCAAACACCTTATCTTGAGGAACAAAACCCCGATCTGTGCCACCATAATACTCCTTTTGATGCTCTTGTTGTTGACTGAGACGCACATTCACTCTTGGTCAAACCAGATCCAGGCGCAATGTCAATTTGCGATTGATCAACAATCCAGCCGGTGTATGGCCCGTCATTGTGTGTGGGGTCGAATTGTATCAGTTGAAAACGGGCCAACTTGTTCCTCAGACTGTCATTCTCCACAGTCATCTTCTTCATTGCCCGTTTAAAGGTCTGTAACATCCTTTCTGCCAGGACATTGGAAGCCGGTCGGACTGGAGCCGAAGTAGAATGATAAACTCCATTCCGAGCACAAAAAGGCTCGAAATTCAGCAGCGGTGAAACAAGTGCCATTGTCTGACACGAGATGTTCCACTACACCATGGGTTTTAAAAAGGTCGATCAGACATCCGTTGCAGCTGTTGCAGTAGCAGATTCCACTGTCCGGATTTCTACAAATTTTGAAAATGCATCGGAAGCCACCAAGAACATTTGGCCCAGGAAAAGACCTGCATATTCCACATGGAACCATTGCCACGGTCTAGCTGGCAACTCCCACGGGTGCATTGCTGATGCAGGAGGATTCCTGCCATTCATTTGGTAGGCATTGCAACCCTGCACCCATCTTTCAATATCCTGAGTGATGCTAGGCCACCACACATAGCCTCTGGCAAAGACCTTCAAACGGATCACTCCGAAGTGCGTCTCATGCAATTCCTTCAATATTGCTGCACGGCCAGGCTTTGGAATGACCGCTCGATGGCGCCATGTGATACAATCACAGTCAATGCTCAGTTCCTCTTTCTAACTGAAAAAAGGTTTCAGTTCCTCGCATGAACAATGGTCAGGCCATCCCGTCTGTACGTACCTGAAGACCTGGCACAATAATCGGTCTCTCCTAAAAGTTCAATTCTTAATGTTTACAGAGGTAACTGGAGATGAGTAGGTATCCACCATGAGCCTGACCATCTCAGTCTCCGGCACATTGGCAGTTTTTCTCGGACTCTCTGGCAAGGGTAACCGACTCAGTCCATCGCAATTACCATGAGCCTTCCCCGGTTTATACCTCAGCACGTATGAATAGGCAGCAAGAACTATTCCCCAACTAATGACTCTTGGAGATGCCATCTGCAGAATGGGTCTGCCTTCTTCCAATAAACCCAACAAGCATTTATGATTGCTGTGAATCTCCATGTGGCAACCCCAAATGTGTTGATGGAATCACATCACTCCAAAAATGACCACTATCCCTTTTCTGTACACTTGGGCGTAATTCCGTTCTGCTTGGTTCAGAGTCCTCAAAGCAAATGCAATGGGCCTTTGGGTACCATCATCCATTACATGTGAGACGTCTGCACCAACTCCATATGGTGGAGCATCGACCAATAGCACTCGCGGCTTGTTACTGTCATAATGCACAAGGACCTCTGCCGACGTTAACAATCGCTTTGAATGCTGAAAAGCTCGCTGCTGTTCAACCACCCTTTTCCATGCAATGCTCTTTCATAACAAATGGTGCAGGGG
This sequence comes from Eptatretus burgeri, assembly GCF_056783735.1. Lineage (NCBI taxonomy): Eukaryota > Metazoa > Chordata > Myxini > Myxiniformes > Myxinidae > Eptatretus > Eptatretus burgeri. The sequence goes on from NC_140974.1 coordinate 13,466,947, forward strand.
TTCCAACACTGATGAAACCTTTTGGAAGGAACTGGTGGTAATAGTTCAACATTCCCAGAAAACCCTTCAGCTGGCTCACATTCTGTGGCTGAGGAGCACCCACAATGGCCCACACTCTTGTCCAGGCCGAGTACCCATCCTGTCAATCCGGTATCCACAGTATGTGATGGATTTTGCGAAGAAGAAGCATTTTGCTCGGTTCAACCGAAGGCCTGCCTTTCACAGACGATGAAACACTTCACTCAAGTGAACAAGGTGATCTTCCTGGTTCCTGTCTGACACAAGGATATCACCCAGATGAGCCGCTACAAATGCTATCGATGTCAACGTGCTTTCCGTAAACTTCTGGAAAATCACTGGAGCTGACAATATGCCATAGGGCATGCGGTTGTAGCAACACAACTCACGATGCATACTGATGGCATTATCGTCCTTAGAGCCCTCTTCGAGCTCCAGCTGTTGATAAGCAGCCATTAGGTCAAACTTGGACCATGTCTGACCACTGCTCATCACAGCCAATCGGTCTTCAACCTGAGGAATTAGGTACTGATCCACAACTGCTATCTCATTGAATGTTGACTTGGAATCCCCACATATTCCAAGAGAACCATTGGCTTTCAGAACGGGAACCACATGAGATGCCCATTCTGAAAAATTGCTTTCCTCAATGATTCCCTCAGACTCTAAACGGTCCAATTCTGCCTCCAGTTTCGTTTTCATTGCAAAAGGCACAGGTCTAGCCTTGAGGAACTTAGGCCTTCCTCCTCTTCTGATGCATAGCTTAGCTTTCATACCCTTGACCTGTCCTATTCCAGTATTAACCAAATCCTTGGATACCATTATCAGGCTTGCTCCAGGCATTTGCCCTTGTTCCTCATCATATTGCAACTGCTTAATTTCTGACCAATTCAATCTCAACTTCTCTCGCCAGTTCCTGCCCGTCAAGCTCGGTCCTGTTTTGGTTATAACTCTTATCAAAATCCTTTTCTGTTCCTGAAACATAACCTCCACCTCGACTTCACTGAGTACAGTGACTTGCTCACCTGAAAACGTTTTAATTATTCTATGACATCGTAGCATGGCAGGTTTCTGTGCGAGTGAGTCAAAAACTGTTTTGTTGATGACAGAGCATGATGTCAATTTCCGTGTCAATTTCCATAGGAACATCCACACCTCAAACATTTAGTTTATACACATTGGCTCCAGCACCAGGTTATGGTCGATTACATCATACTCCACCTCACCGAGTCCACCATTGATCTCTGATAATTGGTTATCATTGATCACGCCCATGTCAGACAGCTCCAAGTGCTTCACTTCCGACTGCTGGCGTGGCTTTGGCTTGCCCGCCTGTGTGACAGCTGGCTTGGTTATACAGCGTCGGGCAATGTGTCCCATTTTATCACATCGAAGACACTTCTCATTCCGAAATCGGCAGATTTCTGGAGCATGTCTGCCTCCACACCTCCAGCAACCTATTCTTGTTCTGGCTGAATCAGATCCTTCCATAGGCCTGCTTCTCCAGGACAGCTTGTTGAGTCATATTTCTGACTACTCATTCAATGCCAATCTGATTGGCGCATCACAAAACTCCGCCACTCCACCTCTTGCTACCTCATGAGCCAAGTCTTTCTCTATAGCCTGCCCCAATCCTAGATCCGACTCCAACAATTTTTTTCTGCAGAGTCTCATTCCTCAACCCAAAGGTGAACTGGTCCCATACCATGTCTTCCAATAGGGCTCCATACTCACAGGCCTGTCCCGGCTTCCAACAGGCCTGTTCCGGCTGCTGTACACACCCCCAAATCTGAAACCGCGCTTAGGTTTTGTGTGGCCTCGGAGAAAAATGTTCTTTCACCTTCTTCACAATCTCCTCATACGTTACCTCTTCAGGCTTGGAAGGTGACATCAACAATCGTATTACTTGGTAGACTTCAGCTCCGATGACGGACAGCAATATTGCCCTCTTTTGGTTTTCGTCGGTGATCTGGTTGGCGTCACGGTAGAACGGCTATCTCTCAAAATAGGCCTCCCACGACTCTCTCGTCGGCTGGAACTCGTCCAATTTTCCATAGTTCGCCATCTCAAGAAGGTAGTTTTCATCGTCACCAATTATGTAATGTCCCCAGAAGTCAGTCTCACTCCTTGAAGTCCATTAACAAGGTTTATTGCAAGCAAGAGGAAAAATAATTTGGTTTGAGCAACAGAGTAGGTATCGCCATTCCGGGCCGTGGCACGCTTCTCCCACGCTCCGCCATTCCGGATGCGGATGTACTGTACATCAGTAAAGCATCAAATACCACAATAAAACAAATTACGACTGGTGATATTCCAAGGGTAAACAGGAAAACACTAACCCCCTTAGCTTATTGCAATATCTCACAGTTTTCAAAGCCAAACTTTCAACATGACTGTGTTCATGACGATCTATTTTTCAGGATAAAAAAAACTTGAAAAACATTTTTGGTAAAAGAGTGATTACATCTCTTCTCCTGGAATTGTACACAGTGACTTGCAACCAGGACTCATCAGTGATGTATAGAATGTTTTCTTTAATAACTAGAAGCACACTCGGTAGTGCGCATACCTTCGCCATGCAATGCTTGATCCACAAGAACATATCGGACCCAATACATTTTTTGAAATATCATGATGTATATTGTTTTTGGTCCTATTTCTCAATGGTGAAGAAACACTTTAAAAATTAAATCACATTCGGATCTAGACTTGGATTCAGATCTTCACTAAAATCAAAGCAATTCGTACTTGCCATACGCCCAATGTGTCCAGCAAGTTTCGTCCAAATCAGTGCACAACTTTTTGAGATATCGTGTTATAGATTGGTTTAGCTCTATCTCTCAATGGTAAAGAATCAGTTAAAAATTATCAAATCTCGATCCGAATTCGGAGCATCACCAAAATTGAGACAATTGTTCCTCGTCACACACCCAACATGTCCACTAAGTTTTGTCTGAATCCGTCCACAACTTTTTGAGATATCCTGCACACAAAGAAACAAACTAGCCAGTAGGCGGCGATGAGTCGTTGAGCATGGAAACTATAAGATATAGAGCAAAATGGATGTCATATAGTGGATAGGGAATCACCTTAAGATTATGCATATCAAATCTCATCCAGTTCCATCGACTGATAACTACTCGGTATTCATTTGAATGAAAAGTACCAAAAATGCGGTTTGAAATCGGAAATCCCCAAAGTTCGAGGGGGTGCTGCGGGTGAACAAAGATCTAAATCGAAAATCCGGCTCGACCGTTTGTGCACAATGTATTCCAGATGATTAGTGTGAATTTTCATGACCATCCAACCATAACCCGAGGAGGAGTAGCATTTGGCGCGAAGGCACCTCCAGCTCTAGCATATTATCGATTTTTGCACAAAATTGACCTTTGACCCCTGACCTAAGCGAAATCAGTCAATATGTCCTGAGGCGAAGTTGTAGTACTCATTGAGTACCATGAACCTGCAATGTTTCATTCGTATCGATGCACTCACCTGGTCGCTAGGGGGCCTTCAATTTTCGCCAATTTTCGCGCATACCCTAATTGTAGGGGGCGCTGCGGGTAAAGTATTCCATATATCACAAAAATCGGAATATATTTGATATAGCATCACCTGTAGATCGTTCGTGCCAAATTTCATGACCCTACGTGGGATAATGGCTTTCGGAATTGATTTCGCGTGAACGGTACCGATTTTGAAGGTTTTTCGGTTGTTGCTAGGGAACTAAAGCGTCCCTAGCAACCATCACAATTTCCAAAGCACGAGGTCATAAGATGTACCTACCACCCGAGTTTGGTTAAAATCCGCTCACGTTTACGACCAATTATGCTGATCACAAACGAACAAACATGCAAACAAACAGACAGAATTACTGACAATAAGGGTCACCTATTTCGGTGACCCAACAGACAAACAGACAGATAGGGGTGAAACAATAACCTCCTTCACCTTCGGTGGTGGAGATAACAATAAATACAAGGCACAGTGAGGTGAAATTCTCCGCACGTAATGTGTAAAACGCCTTTTTTTTTTTTTTTTTTCGAAATTTTCGAAATTTTCAAGTAGATTGGAAGATATGATGTTTTATAACAAGAAAAAGTGCTATTTTAAAACACTACATGTACAAATGTGACTATTTTATTTATCTTCTTGGACGTTTCGTTTCAATGGTACAGCCTCATGAGCGTGCCAAAGTCCGAAGCCTCGGCCTAGTTCCAGTTGTGATTATATATCTTCTTTATTTATTAGACATCCTACAGATGGACGTAAAGAACTTGTTTTATTCTGCATGAGTTACACATCATGTGTCATGAATTTCACATCCCTAAACCTTGTATTTATTGTTATTTTAAAAACGCTTCTGTACACCGCCCTTAAAGCTCATTTGCAAGTCACCGTCTACATTTCCAATGGGAGAGATTAGATGTAATTACTCTTTTATGGAAAATCTTTTTCGAGTTTTTTATCCTCAAAAATAGACCATGGTGAACACACAGTCGTGTTAAAACATTGGCCTTTAAAACCCTCCTTAAAATCGTTCTTATGAAGGGGGACAGACAAATAGACAAATACACACAATGTTTTAAATAAGGGTAGATTGCAATATGATTCCCTAGCAAATATTAACAAAACGATTAGGATGATAAATGAGTTATTTACATGTAGTGTGGATATACACAAATTGATTAGGTCATTTTCTGGAAATATCCTGGTCACAGCACCAATGTAGCATAATATTGAGGTACGAATTACCATCTTTGTGTACCATATGGTAATTAACTTGTCCAAAGAGTCATTGGGTCACCAAACTTTTAATACTTCTGAATCAATATCGCCAAGAGCGTCGCATTCCGATTTTAGTCGCAAAATTGGTGAGAATCGTAATTTGGGGGTCAGTGTATAAAATGGGGGACCATACTTGTCAACTTACGTCAGAGAAGATTGCAAATGGTATCAAAATGTTGGGAAAGGGATCCTTGGCCAAATAATGGATGAATGATGTTATTTGGGTGCATGATGTCTTAAAATAATTAAATGTAAAACTATATGATTGAAAAAAACCTCATTTTGAGCATCTTTGGGCACTTATTTCGATGACATTTGAAAATTCACCGTGGTCGTTATATTATCACTGGTGGATAATTTTTATACTGTTACATGATGAATTTAATATCCTTGCCAACAAGACACAAGCTTTGGTAAAATGAAAATACCTATATATACATTCTTTCTCCACCATAAACTGACAATGACCCTATATACATTTTGGGTGAAAAATCTGCCAAATGTCGGCCTTAAGGGGCAGGGTTGGTTGTATATTGGGGTGATAAAACAGAGTAGGCAAAGAACTACAAACTTCTATCACATTTTCCATTTCTAGGGATCCCGGCCTTGTGAAAAGTCACAATTAGCCTTGCTCCCTCTGATTGATACCGATGACGAAAATTTTGGGTTCTGGCTCAAGGGGTACTGGAAAAGAAACCTGGGTGTATTTGAGATATTTAGCATACTGTTTGCATACATCATGTGGGTGAATGATCTTCCTCTCACCGTCACAGGTTAGGCTGCCGAGACAATTTCATTGGCCAAGGGGCACAATCCTGGACAGGTTGCCAGGACACGGGATACTCGACTGACAGTCCAAGTAAGCTGGATGACTGTTATTTTGGTACGGCTGTGGCTTGAAACGATCAAGACCTTCAGATTCCAATTAAGCAATCGCCTTCACTGTGAAGCCACCAAAATTATATGGCACATAACCCTAACCCTGACATGTAGCTGCAGTTTTTATATCCTCATGGAGGATCTCGAAGTCAAACTCACGTTGTTGTTCTTCATCTTCTTCTTGTGGGCTTTTTTGTTTCACAGCCTACAGTTTTCATCGAAACTTCCTGAAACTTGGCATATATATGTAAAAATACCCTGCGCAGACAGTAACCATCTCCGATTTTGAAAATTCCTCCGAGAAAAAAAGTTATGACGTCAAAATATCTCCGCTAATGGAAATCGCCAAAAAAATTATCTCCGAAACTTGGCAAGCTTTTTGAATTTGGTTAGCGGGAATCGAACAGGGCGTTAGCAGAGATGAATTACCGCACATACGATACATCACTATGACGTCATATCAATTTTTATGACGTCATTCCTATTTTTTGACATTTTTTGTTTCACAACCCAGAGTTTTCATCGGATCTTCGTGAAACTTGCCATGTATTTGCAGAAAGCCCACGTGCAGGCAGTAACCATCTCCGATTTTGGAAATTCTTTCTAGAAAAAAGTTGACATCATAATATCGCCGTAAATGGAAATCGCCTATACCATTATCTCCGAAACTAGGCAAGCTGTTTGAATTTTGTTTGCGGGAATCAAGCCAGGCATTAGCACAGATAATTTATCGCAAACCTGATACATCACAATGACGTTATATTAATTTTTATGACGTCATCATTAAGAGGACGAGGATCTTAGCTCATTTGAGCTTGTTACCTTCGCAGTCTGCGAAAGGTTATGTTTTGGTCGGCGTGTATTTATTTATTTATTTATTTGTTTGTAATCTTGTGATTCGTATAACTCAAAAAGTGTTAAACCGAATTGCATGAAATTTGGTGGGATGATTGGTTATTAGCCAGGAAGCATTCGATTAGATTTTGGGATCGTTCGGGTCAAAGGTCAAGGTCAAGGTCACGAAAAGGTCAAAATCGTCTTTTTACGATAACACGGTCAATTTTTATTCAATTTGCATGCAACTAACGCCAAAATGTTCAGAATTCAACGCCTCATCTTGTGATATGCAATATGACACAATGACGCCCATACTCTTGTTAACGGTTAAGGGTCAAAGGTCAGGGGGGTCACGACCTTGAAAAATATGCGGTTTTTGTCATAACGCGGTCAATTCTTGTCCGCTTTACATGAACCCAGCACCAAAATGTTCAAAATTTAATGCCCAATCTTGTGACACAATGACGTCATAACACATGTCACCGGTTGGGGTAAAATGTCAGGGGGGGGGGTCACGCCCTTGAAAAATATGCGGTTTTCGGCATAACTCAGTCAATTCTTATTCGATTTGCATGAAACCAGCACAAACGAGATTACCTTCTCTTGTTGAAACGTTGTATTCACCGAGCTTGCGAGTGAAGACTCGCCAAAACGACGTGAGTTGATTGTTGTTTCGTCCGTAGCCCCCGAAAGTGGGGGGGGGGGGTCATGACATTATAGATATGTGGTTTGTGTCATAAGACCATTCATATGAAACCAGTTCCCCACACTCATACCAAGAACAAAAAAAGTAGTGGCGGCGAAGGTATGCGCTCTATGAGTGCCCGTTCTAGTTATTCCTATATTATATGAAGGACAGTTAACACGTAACCTTGAAATGGTGATATAAATTCGAGAATGTAATGTGTGTAGTTGTAGATGGCATATGTTATATCTATATATATATATATATATATATATATATATATATATATATATATATATATATATATATATATATATATATATATATATATATATATATATATATATATGTAAGAGAGATGTTTTGCCTGTTTTCGATCTGGTCACATTGAGTGTATGACGTCAGAAGTGGAGTTCCAAGATGGCGGATCCCATCGAAACATGCACCAGGGAGGAGCAACGTTCGATCATCCGTTTCTTGGGATGTGAGGGTGTGAATCCCAGTGAAATCCCTCACAGAATGAAAATGCAGCATGGTGACGCATGTTTATCACTGCAGTAGGTGTACGTGTTCGACCGGGACAGGAAGAAAACCATGCAAACGATTAGGCCTATCTGCACCCACCAACATTTATCAATCAACATCAACTGCATTTGTCTGTTGCACATCAATTTTTTCGCACCGAACCTGGCATTTTAAAACGCTCTCCCTGGTCTCATTATACATGTCTCGTCCAAGTCTAAAATAGCGTACACACATTTATACACTGAAATCATCCGATCGACCAGTTTGCACTCCCCAACACCCGGTGATTACAGGTTTGAAAATGACTTTGTGAATTGCTCAATCAATTATGTCGATAGAAAATCATTTATTTAATTAGTTACTTTTCATTCGCATATTACGAGCCTCGACGGTGTAGTGCGCGTGTGCCGCAAGCAGGTTCTTCTTTTGACCATAATTCGTTGTACAATATATACGAATGGAATATTAAATAGAAATATTATTCCTTGAATATTTTAAATCATTAGCGTTGTCAATGTGAATGATCCGTGAGTTGGGCGCGTCGTCACTTAGCGGTTTGAGTCTGCCGGTCAGTTTCTCGGTCCTTTTTCCGATGACTTCCGGTGTGCCGACTTCCGGTGGAAGACAGAGCCTCCGTGGTGGTTTTTATGAATCAAGGATGATGGTGCGACGCACGTAGTTACAGCAGCATTTTATGAAACGCCGTTTGAAGTTGTGAAAAACGGTCGAAGTACCCGCTTCCATGTCAAGCTACAGCAGGGCGGCGCAGGTCAGTTCATCAACGGGGGGGCGGGGGGGGGGTCAATGAAATTGTCCTTTACTAACACAGGGAAGTATTTACATGTACCCGAGTGTACTTTACATCGGTTCGAAACGGGGCTGCAGGAAGGCTCCGCGGGTCTTTAGTTTCCGCTTGGATTCCACTTCCAATCCGACGTCTCGCGGGTATGACGTCACATGAGGGGGACGTTAAGCCGGCTGTCTCATGTGCTGGTTTTCGCTTGTGCACCATTAAAGTGACAGCGATACATTTTTTGGAAGAAAACATAAAAAGCCAAATTCATCTCTTAAGTAATAGTTGTGCTCTTGATTCAACCCCCCCCCCCCTCGCACTCTATGAAGGGTCGTGGCGGCACAGCTTCGGCCGAGAAGGTGGCTGAAGTCTGTTCCCAGCTCCTGCGAGGTGAACGAGCCCATTTATCATATAGCCTCTCCCCCAATGTTCTCCCATTTCATGTGGAGGTGCACCGACGTCTCCTAACATCCTTGTCTGACGCGTGATGCTCAAGGACAAGGCTGTCCGTGAGCATCAGATCTTGGATTTATCAGCACATGAGGCAGCCTTTTGATGCTCACCATTGTGGTGTTTGTGTGCCATCAGCAATGGGCGACATTTGCCCGCTTCTGGTACCTCCTTGACGCCAAGTTGCAGCCGCCGGGGAAGTTGGCCGAGATCTGTTCCCAGCACCTGCAAGGGAAACACAAGCCCATTTATCATGCCACCAGTGAGTATTCGCACTATACTACATGTTGTGGAAGTGCGCGGTTGAGGGGATCACCGTGGAATCTGCACGAGTTATTGTTACGGATTTGGAAGCCTCCTGCACACAGACAGCAGTCCCTAAGCTTAGTTATTTCGATAAGTATGTGTTTATAGTTAGGGCCCCCTTCCTGTGTCTGATGGGAATTACATCTGTGCGCTGCGAGTTACTTTTATAGTCAGGGTTTTTGTAATACAAATCGAGCCTCCAGCCAACCGGAATCATCGCTCCTTCACGTCGCACATCGCGCCATTACACACGCGTGTCCATCCACGTACGTGGGCAAAGATTTCCATCGTCTCAGATCGAGACTCCGCCCAGAAAGGCAAGGACGTGCCCCTTGTCCAATCACGCACAGAGGGCGACTTTCCCACGACACCCCGGCCAATGAGGGTTGAGATTCCTCAGATGGCAATTTTCTCATCCCGCACAAGAAATGAATGAAGGAACGCCAGGCTCCGGAGCGCTGGTCTTGGGGGTGGGGGGGTCGCAGGTCTTGGTGCTGGCTGGTTCGTCTGGTCCTGGGTCATCATCGTCTTTGGTCTTCTCCTTGGTCTTGGTTCGTTGGTGCGTGGCTGGTTGGAGAGCACGGTTCCTGGTGCTTGGTGCGGCGACGAAGGTGTGGGTTCGAGTCCCCCCCCCGAACCAGCTCATCTCGACCAGACTGCACGAGCCGGAAAGGTGCCCAACCAGCCCCATTTTGTGTGTGTGTGTCGGTGTGTGTGTGTGTGTGTGTGTGTGTGTGTGTGTGTCGGTGTGTGTGTGTGTGTGTGTGTGTGTGTGTGTGTGTGTGTGTGTGTGTGTGTGTGTGTGTGTGTGTCGGTGTGTCGGTGGAGCCCGTCCTGTAAGTAGAAACTGTTTAAGTGCCTTGTACATTAAATTGCATTTCTGATAGTCGGTTTAACTCTGCTCTTTTCGTGCTCCCCTGCCCCATTGTAAATAAACCCCCAATTGTTGAATGTACCAGCTCGTTGTTGTGCTTTCTATTATTGACCCAGCACGGTTCGCGCTTGAGAAGCAGTAAGCCGATTGGGCTGTAAGCTGTCGTTTGGACCGACGGACTTTGGTAATTCCGCTTGGTTACACCGGACCGAGGTCGCTAGAGCGACCCGGTTCGACAGAGTCTGTTGAGGGTGTGACTTCCCCGGTAATTTGACGACGTGGGTACTTAGGTATATTGAAATTTGGCTATTAACCCTACTCCACGCCGTCAGAGAATTGGCGAGCACGGTCCTTCAGTGACCCGTGACCTTCGGAGTTGTCCGAAGGTTACGACCTGCAATTCCGGGTGTTCGGTGAGAGACGGCTCTGCTGCTCCACCTCGTGGTCGTTTATCGCCACCCGACCACTGCCCACAACATTATTCCATTTTCCTTATTCTCTCAATTAAAGGAATGTCAAGCTCAGCAGGCATACATCAACTGCTTGAGCCCCTCGATTAATTCTCCATACCCAGTGGTTTTGCGTGAGCTGTAGATCCCTATTCTTCCGTTTGCCTTCTCTTCTATCTTGGTGTTGCCAAAAGCAACACCAAGATTTGCAATTATGGGACTACATTTCGTCTTGTGAAATGGTCTTTCCTTGTTATCCCCATGCTTTTTGAAAAAAAAAAACGTGGAGATATGGTAATATGCTCTCTGTTTGTCTGTCTGTCTGTCCGTCACGCTATCTCCTAAACGCTTGGCCAGAAATTCACCAAACGTGGTAGTTTTATGTGCATAGCACGAATGTGTAATAGCAGTGTCATTTCTGGCCTGCCCCCTCTGGCAGGGTCAAAAGGTCACGTACAAAAAAAAAAAATTCAATTATAGGCACATTTTTAATTGGACCGAAGTCGATGACGCCATCGCAAATCCCACATTAAGCAGAGTTGAAAGATGGCAAAAATTTCCATCAGCAATGACCCAATGTCAAATTTAAAGTTAAAAGTTTTCCCCGTTTTGTCCTCTGTGACCCTGTCCCCATCCCCTGCGTCATGAACCGGGGGTCAAATCAAATAAGTCGTGACATGTTTCATGCGTCCCCCAATGTTTGCATATACAGAGTTTCATTATTGAAATGTGCCTGTAATTGCTTTTTTTTTTTTTTGGTAATTGACCTTTTGACCCCACCTCAGGGGGGAATTGGGGTCACAGGGGCTAAAGTGGGGGTCGGGGGGGGATTTTATTTTTTTTAACTCATAATTTGATATTGGGTCATTCCTGATGGAAATTTTTGCCATCTTTCAACTTTGCTTTCGGTGTGGACCGTGGAGATTTGCCATCGACTTCGCTCTGGTATATTTTATGAGGGTAGCGGTGATAAAAGTAGACTTTATATCTGAATCGTTTTAACAATGTTTGTTGCACCATTTCACTTTTTTAAACTTACCTTTCTTGCATTGTGGTATGCGTTTGCAGGTGATTGTGGCGACCATGTGGTTGTCATTAACACGAGACAGATCGCATTTTCTGGGAACAAGTGGGAACAGAAGGTCTATAGCAGTCACACGGGGTAGGTTGGACCGATGTTAAAAAGGTAACCGATTGCCCGAGATGTTCGTCTGAACCTACCGGGTAGAGCCGAAAGACACATGGTTGTATGTCTCCGCAGGTATCCCGGTGGATTTAAGCAGGTTACTGCTGCTGATCTTCACCTGAAGGACCCTCTTGCGGTACGTTTTATAAACGAGTACATAAATAAATAAATAATAATGTTTTCATCCAGCACGATCGCTTGGTGATGGAAATTGTTCGCAAGACCATAATGTGTTTCGTTTACTGAAGAGATTTGGGTCACGTGGATTGTTCCTTGACAATGAAGATCTTGTCATCAAATTGCCTCATGGGTATTTGTTGCACAATGATCCACAATTGGCTGCAGGACATAAAAAGGTAGAGAAAATATAGAAACTAGCCCGGAGGCGACGATGGTTCGCGGCCATTATTGAACAATGCCACGATAGGTACAGTTGAGTTAGTGGAATCTTTTGAGGAAGCCCTACCGTAAAAACCTGTCTCTACCGTCAAAATTGACCAAATCAAATCGGATTTTTTATATGTTGGACTTATGGACATTACGCACAGCTTCTAGGAAATGAAATTGCGAGAAAAAAAAAAATAATAAATACGTTAAAGTGGGCGTCGCTCCACCTACAAGGGGCGTGGGACGCCCCTCATACAAAAAGACACAACTCGACCATGATATCTCGCTTGTGTCCAAGTTTAATCAAGATCGCATCAAACGTCACGGAGCTATGCTCTAGAGAGAGTCACAAACAGACAGACAGACACACACACACACACACAACGAAAATAGTGGTCACTGCAGGTGCCCCCGAACCAATAAATATTGGTGAGCTGTTCAACAAATTGAAGATTGTTGGGGTGCAGCGTTGTCCGATACTGTTATTTTGGGGCTGGCAAGATGGCCAAGGGGGATGCGCACTCATCTCTAAGTTATCTAGCTTGGTTTTGAATCCCGACTTAGCTATAAACTGTTATTCCCATGTTTCATAGGTTGGGTGATGCATGCGTGCGCCGTCCCTCGGAGGGACGTTAAACTGGGCATCCCATCTGCCGATATTAGTTGGTGGACCTCAAAGATCCCCCGGTCCCTCTCAGGAAGAATCGGTGAATTATCGCCGGCACCCTGAACGCTTGACAAATTCTTGCTCTGAATGACTGCTGCGAAGGTACTGGCAAACCTCCTTGCATAACGCATGCCAATAAACTGCTTTGGCAGCACCGACGCTCTGTAACAGAGGATGGTGCATAAGAATCGGTATTCTCAGTGTGACCACTTACAACAGCAATTTCCGAAAACTCAGCTGAAACCGAGGGTACGAGCCGTGTATGTTAATCAGAATTATAGCGTGAGCAGTCATTAGAACATATGCCTTTGAACTCTGACGATACAAGGGTTGCTCAATTTTACCTGGGCTTTTGTTTTCAAAAAGCCAGAGCAATGGCTGTTGATTTAATAATTTTTGAGAGAAGTTGCGTTCACAATGTTGCAAACATCCATGTCCTGCATTGATGTACGTGCTGAGATCCAAGATGGTGACATGTGAGATAAAGAGGGTGGAACGGCGAATGGTTATGAAATCTCCGTTCAACGAAAACCTGGAGCTTGTTGAAACTTAAAGATGTTTGGCTGCCCAACGTGGTGACAATTTCCTGTTCGTGCGACTCATTTTAAGACGGGCATTGAAGTGCTCAGAATGAACAGGACCCCTGAAAATAAGCCGCTGCCGTTTCTTGAGAACAACTTTGGGTCTCTTTTCTTCAGCCAAATGCCAAAGCTGTTCATCAATTGAAATGGTGGAGTGTGGAAGGACACATCATCTGATGATGGGTGGGAAATGTTGAGAATTGGCAAATATGGTTTGTCCGAACAAGTCCTTACATACATGTGATTTTGGGTTTGTCGTAATCCTTTTGAACTTGTTAGATTGTGCTCCCCCCAAAAAAGGGTGAAATTGTTGTTGTTCACTGTCGTCGTCATTCATCATGCAGCACCTGGCTGCAGGTTGGCACCAGTTCTCGCGGAGGCTCTGCAGTGGTGCTGAAACAGTGACCCCTATAGGTTAGAGCAGGGATTTTGAATTTGTTCATGGTGCTGGCCATAGCTCACCTACTCATTGCAAAGGACACCGTGGTATCTTTATTGACCCGCAATTGATGCCGGCAGACTAGACGCCTAGTTTACGTCCATCCGAGGGACGGCACACATATTGATGAATGGCTCTGCCTGCAAAACACCAGGACGACAGTTTATAGCTGGGTCGAGATTCAAACCCAGGTAAGAAGGCTTAGAGGGGAGTGTACGTCCATCTCGATTATCCTGCCAGTCCTGTGAATTTTTTTTTGAAACATTTTTTTTTTGAAACGGTTGAAAAAGCATTTTTGAAACTAAACGGTTGGATTCCTTGGCGGAGCAAAAGGTTTACGGGCCCTTTACGAAGATACTTCTAACTTGTCCGGCACTCGGTAGAACGCATACCTCCACCAGAGGGCATACCACTCGGTAGAGTGCATTACAATTTACGTTTTGTATCCCACTAATAGGTCGGATCTGGATCCAGACCTGAACCAAAATCGAATCGAATTGAATCGCCCTTGTCATACACCCAACCTGTCCACCAAGTTTCGTCCGAATCCGTCCACAACTTTTTAAGATATCGGGCTATGTATCGTTTTCGGCCCCATCTCTCAATGGCGAAGAATCACGTAAAAAAAATGAGAGTATCTGGATCTCAATCTTCACCAAAATCTAATCATTTTGTCCGTGTCACAAACCTAACCTCTCCACCAAATTTTGTCCGAATCCATCCGCAACTTTTTGAGATATCCAGTTCGTAGACAGAAAAATCGACAAGGTTGAAAAACATAACCTCCATCCACCTTCAGTGGCGGAGGTAATTAAGGGTCTATTCGTTTTAAAAGTACCGCTGGTACTTCCAATCAGCTTCAAGGCATCCACAAGAAGGCCATTATCACACCCAACTGGAATCCCTCCTTTATATCCTTCAGCACAACAAGCAATTTACTGAGTAATATGCCATTTGACCCATCAAGTCTGTGCCGTATCCACATTCCATCACTCACAACCCTTTGCAAGTAGAGGAAATCGTACATTGAAATCCAAGCAGGAAACTGGGCCGGGGTATCAGCACGCATTTGCCAACTTGTTTCAAAAGATAACGTGAGACCTTTGACGTCCATAACTTAAAAGCAAAGATGTCTGCTCCGAGATGTAGCATCCCATGCCGACACTCTTGGTGTGGAAGTTTTAGTCAAGCCCGAGTCTGCTGAACATTTGACTCAAGATGAGGCAGTAAGCGCAATGGGGAGCGTGCTACCAAGTTGATCCGTCCTGCCGTGAAATCCAATTGCAGTCCTTTTGATTGCAGGATGTTTGCGTTGTACAAGAGTCAAAATTTGTTTAAAAGTTTTGTTACCGGCCTGTTGCTTTGTGCATTGTATTGACTTGAATCAGCTGATGAGCCAATCAGCCTCGAGCTGTGTCTTTTTATAATGGACTCTTGTTTACAGGAGTGTAAACCGCTTTGTGAAACTGCTGATTCTCAGTATTAAACTCGATAGGTTGAAATTTTCATGGCATGGTGTTCACCTGATGTCCTCGGCATCTGTAAGACACGTACATGTACGTGCGTGTTGCGGTGTTACAGATTGTGCGCTTCGCTGTGTACAGAATGTTGCCGAAGAACTTGCACCGCAGGACCATGATGACACGTCTGCACCTCTTTGCGGATGAGGTGGGGTTGAATGTGTGTGCTGGTCTGCACGGATACCTTAAGACAGCTTTGTGGAATTCTAAATGTTACTCTTGAGTCATTCCATCTGAAATCACCAAATTTCAGAAAATGTTCCCAGTTGACCCCCTCAGATTTACTTTAAACTTTCATAAAATAGTTCCCAGGTATGAAAATGAAGTTGCGTAAAATTTTAGGTCCATAGATGCGGTCAACTCCGAGATGTCGTTGCGAGCATCACAAAATGAACGGCTACTTTTAAACTCCCACAACTTTTTAAATATTAATGCTCAAGCCTTGAAATTTTCAGAGATTATTCTTCTATAACTGCCCTGTAAGAAACAAACATAAAACGGAGTATACCTCTATTAAATTTTATGACCTAATCAGTTGAAATCCAGAAAAAAAAATGTTGGTTTTGTATGAAGACCCAACTTTGAGACGCCATATATTTTTATTGACCCATCCCAGAAGCTTGAAATTTTTTCATGTATTAACTGTATCGTAGTAGTATTCAAATACATGTTTACTTTTCTTAATCAGTCATATATAATACAGTCATGATACCTCACAAATTGAAAATTTTCATTTTTCCCCGAAATTCAGGCAAGGATTGCAAATATATGACAAGGTATACCATTTCAAATTGTTCACCATTGGAAAGAGCATATTCAAGTTTACAAAAGTGTCAAATCTCAAAGTGGTATATTTTTAAAAATATATTTTATATATATTTTTAAAACTGTTGTTAACACAGTCATGAATACATGAAGTGTGTGCATGGTGTGGGCACCATGGGAATCATGAATGATTAGTTCTGTGATTCAAATTAATAATACAAAACAAAAACCAATGTCACCCCCAGGGTGACCAGTATCTTGCCAAAATGTGAACATGAGTGACTTATTTATTCGATTAAAGTTACTCAAAAAATAAGGGTTTCGTCGACCTTGATGCTTGACCTTTTTGTGACCTTGATCTTTATATTTTCGTACGGTTAATGGTATCTCTCCAGGACCGTTGTACATGAAATATCAAGAGATTTTGATGAGAACTGAGGAAATAAAAGTTTCATGAAAAATCCGTTTTTTCGTCATGACGTCATCAAATGACGTCATGACGAAAAAAGCGTCAAACTTTTGACAGATCTGGAAAGCACTTATCAAGCGCTTTCATATGAGGTATTACTCGATATGGTATCTAAGATTTCAAAATTTGACCTTGGGATCAAAAACTTTCGACCTCCAGCGCTAACCATGAAGGTCAAGGCCGATCGCCACCAAAAATTAATCAGCTGAGCGCCAGACCATGAACTGTATTCCCATGAAGTTTGAAGACGATCCGATCAAAATTACTCAAAAAATAAGGGTTTCGTCGACTCCCCTGGTTTGCGACAAAGTGACCTTGACCTTTGACCTTGACCTTGAAAATTTTATGCGCTGAAAGGGACCTCTATAGGCTTCTGATATGCGAAGGTACAAAAATTTCCAATGATAACTGTGCTCTGCAGAGTGATCGATACGTGATTACAGACAAAAATAAAAATAAAAAAAACATACAAGCTGACTAACATATCTTGCAAAAACTTTGTTTTGGCAAGATAAATATATCACATACTGCAATAACAATGTAATAAAACATTTCACGTAAATGATTTGAATAGGTCCTTGATCTGCTTTTCCAAGTCAGGTGCGAGCTTGTACTGCCTCCCAGTTGACGTTAGGGGAGCATCAATAACTTTCATCATATGGACCATAGGAACCCAACAAATGTCCTCCCTTGAATGTAACTATACACACTGCTGACATCAGCAGATCAGCCACTATTCCTGAGTTCTATTTTTGCCCCAGCCAGATGAGTTAAGCTCTTGCTATTTACAAATGAGAAACAAAGAATTACAAATTCAAATTTCAAAGTATTGTGTTCATGGTATCCTAATAGCAGATGATATGTATGTACATTGTATATACATGTACTACACATATGTACTACATGTAAAAGGACTGTTCATTAAATTGCACACACAACATGCACAGCACTGGCAGAACATGATTTATTCAAATATTTTAAAATATTGATAGAAACATTATACCACTTTGATATTTGACACTTTTGTAAACTTGAATATGCTCTTTCCAATGGTGAACAATTTGAAGTGGTATATCTTGTCATATATTTGCAATCCTCACCTGAATTTCGGGAAAAATGAAAATTTTCAATTTTTGAGGGATCATGACTGTATTATATATGACTGATTAAGAAAAGTAAACATGTATTTGAATACTCCTACCATACAGTTAATACATGAAAAAAAATTCAAGCTTCTGGGATGGGTCAATAAAAATATATGGGGTCTCAAAGTTGGGTCTTCATTCAAAACCAACATTTTTTTTCTGGATTTCAACTGATCAGTTCATAAAAATTAATAGAGGTATACTCCGTTTTATGTTTGTTTCTTACAGAGCAGTTAGAGAAGAATAACCTCTGAAAATTTCAAGGCTCTAGCATTAATATTTAAAAAGTTGTGAGAGCTTAAAAGTATCCGTTCATTTTGTGATGCTCGCAACGACCATAAAAATAGGGCCACAACCACATTTTCAACCCTCAATATCTCGGAGTTGACCGCATCTATGGACCTAAAATTTTACGTAGCTTCATTTTGATACCTGGGAACTATTTTATGAAAGTTTAAAAAGTAAATCTGAGGAGGTCAACTGGGAGGCCTCCGGTGATATGAGGTGGAATGATTCTCTTGCGATATAACTCAATTGTGATTATTCAAAAACAAAGTTTTGTGCACCCATTTTGCTGCTTCGTAAGGGATAATGCTATGACTAAAATGACCGATCGGCGGCACATATCACGGCACGATCTACATTCGGCGGTAACACGACGCAGGTGCGGGAGAAGTTACCAGAATCATTGGTGAGGTAGTAAGAGCATTTGCTGTGAATATGAGAGGTTGTTTGTTCAATTCTGACCATAGCAGAGTCATACCAAAGACTTTAAAAATTGTACGTCCTGCTTCCTCGCTTGATGCTCAGCTTTGAGGAGAGAGCATGGCTATACCCCATGGGTTGGCATCCCGCGAGATAAATTTCTTTCTTCAAATGCACTGTTGACTGTGGTGAGAATGATGCCTACGAGGATGGCCGGTTGACACAGAGTGTGTTCTAGGAAGTTATTTTCTCCAAGGTGTGTGTGTGTGTGTGTGTGTGTGTGTGTGTGTGTTTTTTTATTTTTTTTTCTTCCATGAGCCTTAACTATAGGAAATAAAAAGTCTAAAGGCCCAAGGTATTTTTTTTCTTTTTCCAGGATGTGCCTGAAGAGGTGTGGAAAAACCTGGCAGAAGAGCTTCGACAGCCTCGCATCATACCACGACGCCTGGATCAATACACTGCTGAGGAATGTGCTGCCTTCCCCCATATCTGGAGCCCGTGAGCTTGGGAACACAAATTGCTCTCCTCAATTCGACTGTCATTTAGTCGCTTTCAACATTGAACGATGCATCAATATCAACCTGTGCCCTCTTCCACACTTTTCATGAATTCTCTTTCCAATGTATCCATCTGAACCGATTCATCTTCCGCGAACATCACCGATTGCATAAGCGCCACTTGAATGAATGAGCCGTCGCTCACTTGCTGTATCTCATTCGCAGGCCTGAGGATTTCCACTGGCAATGATGTTTCAATGCGCAACGACCCCCATCTCATGGTAGGCACAATGTTGGCATCAACTATTTGCACGAAATATTGCCCATATGATTCCGACCACCATGTATCGGTGTCTTAAATATATTGCAGTAGTTTAGTGTGTTTATCTTCTGAGGTGTTATTTTAAACTTGCATGTGCCATGGATTTAAATCGTGCCTCGTTTTTGTTTTTTGTTAAATCGCGAAGTTCCTTTAAGGGATTTAGGAAACTCGTATTATTACCTCACCTGGGACGTAGTTCAGGGGAGGCATTGGCATCGTGTCATGCCCGTCGGTCAGTATGTAAGCAATCGGAATGATTTCGTTGAAACTTGACCACAACCTTTATCACCTGTGATGAATTAAAATAATAATAAAATAAAAAAAATCAGTCGAAAGGGTGAACATGCTTTTGAAGAATTTTGGCCGTCGTCCCAATTCCCAATGTGTTTTTCGATGGAACGATAAACCTCCCTAACCCTAAAACTCTTCCCTTCCCTGTCTGCAAAATAATGGTGAATGAAAGGTATTTTGATTTAAGGATCAGGACAACGAAGGATTAAAAAACAATAAAGAAGAACTTTCAACAATGGTCCCTGGACGCTGTCCTGTTTTATTGACAAGGAGATGCTTTTGGATCCATCGCACGGACCGTGTGCTGTTGCGAAAACAACCGATTGACGGCATTGAGGGTGTACTCCAAAACGTATTAAACATGTAAAAACCTGACAGTTTTTCCACTCCTTTCACTTGCAATCCCTCCTTATCAGTCCATTGTGGAATGGGGGATACACGCGAGCAACTGTGCAGACCCCGAAGTAGATGGCACCGGTAGTCCTCTCGGAAGCAGAGCGTTCAAAATTGCTTTCGACATGGACGTTCAAAGCTACAATTGCCCATCGCGAATTAATCACCGGAAGACCATCACAAAACCGAGCAACGACAATGGCAATCGAGAAATGGTTAAAACCCACAATGTAATGCTCAAAATGGCACTTACGCACATCCCCCTCTTGCTTCATTCTCTTTCCCTTTCCACTGCTTTATAATTTATAACTATATATTTTTCTCTCACAATTCCTGACAAAAATTCCTCTTTATTTACCATTATTTAAAAAAAAAAAATTCTTCTTTACAACATTCCAGCACAGACTTCAGCCAACATCGCACGAGTTTCTGTCCGAATGTTTTTGATCGATGGATTTTTGGATAACGCTTGAACCGCCGCTCTGGATGGAACGTGCACCAGCTGTTCCAAGCCTCCGACCTGGTGGGAGTTCCAATGGATCGAGATTGGTCGAATGCCAAACAGCATTGGAGATCCAAATCCTTGGTGTTTGTTGCCAAAGTACAAAATATAGAGGCCGAAAACGTTTTACATTACAAAATAAAAAAAGGAAAATGAAAACGGTCATTGCAGTATTTGAAGACTTGACAGAGCCGTTCAATAGCTTGTGCTGAGATCGGTCTTCAGATCAAGCAACACAACTGATTATCACATCGATCTTAGGGAAGACGATAGGTTTTTTTTTTCTTTTCCCCATTTTTTTGTTGAATATATTGTTTCTTTTTCTTAACCTTCATGTTCCGTGTACTCAAATCTAAGGTTTGGGGTGAAAACCCTTTTGTACACAAGAATCAAGATATTGAACGTTTTACGGCCACAATTAGTTCTGAAAAGTTTAAAATGAGAGTGGGGTCGGGGGGGTGGGTGGGGGTGGGACCGAAGCTATTTGCTGTCATTTTGTCAATAATGTTTGATGTTGCATGAGATTTCTGGTTGCATTATGCTTTTCCTTTTTTGCCATACTTCAGTGGTGTGGCACAGAGCAGACATTTATGGAATTGCTTTCGACACGTCTGTGTCGCAGATCCTGAGTATTTGTGGAAGTTCATGCAATGTTTCGATTTAATCATGCATTTAAGATTGTGCTCAAATTATGTTCAAGCCCCTCTTCATTTCTTAAGTGCCTTGACACATTCCTTATATTAAGTGCCTTAACAAGTGACTGCTGTTCATGTTTCTATACCCAATTTTTATGCACCCCTCCCCTTGTCTCCCCCCCCCTTGTCTCTCCCCACCCCCAACCCCACCCAATTCTTACTTCCCTGAAGGCTAGCCACTTATCCTCATAACTCCTGGAGACGAGATATCCGACTCCTCCATTTCACCATACGTTTCTTCTGCCGTCTGAGACACGTACGACCGGCTCCCATCTGTGGACATGAGCAGGAAGACAGACGAGGCATTACCATGGATCGCTACCCCAAAGGGGCAGTTTGCAGTGTTCACATATATTAGCTTAAGTTGATATCAATATCATTTTTGATAGCACTGTTTCTGCCTGAAGGCATCGTCAGGAAAACATAAAGATTTTGCAAAAAATGAATACACCTAGATCTCTCAAATGAGCAGCAAGATAGCCTAATGAAGTCTCTATGATAACCACTCATACACGGTCAGAGGTCTTGTTTTCTACTTTATTACTACTCGTCACCTCATCATGTGTGCAAGGGTGGAATAAATTCTGAAGTTTTGACTCGTGCAAACAACCGTGTCACTAACCTTACTTTCATTGTATACGTGCCACGGAGATGTCACAAATTTTGATGAACACCACTGAGACTTTGTGTCATTGCATGCCAGGGAAGTGACGTTAAATGAGTATTGTTGAGTTTATAACCAGAATCGGTGGCGTAATGGTGAGAGCGTTCACTCTTGAGTCTCGGAGGTTAGCGGTTCAAAGCCAAGTCGTACCAAACACTTTAAAATTGGTACATGCCCCTCCCTTCCTTGACACTCAGCATTTGAAAAGGATAGAGTGTGGACAAACGACCATAGGTTGGCAAACAATGCACAAGCTTGATGAGTCCAATAGACTCCCCTGCATTGAAGTTCCTTTCATGTATTTTGGAAAATCAGGGTCGAAAGGGTCTAAGCCCCACACCACCCCTACCCCCCTCCCCCCCAAATAGGCATTTGCTTTCTTCTCTGAATCTACACACACTATTTCGATGAAATGTGACCGCAACCTTTATCACCCTTGATGGACTAAAGTTTGTTCACGTCATTTAAAAAAAAAAAATCAAAAAAATCAGGGTCAAAGTGGGTCGAGGTTTTACTGCCCCCAAATAGGTACATGCTTTCTTCTATGAAACTACACAGACAATGTCAATGAAACTTAATCACAACTTTCAGCACCTGTGATGGACTAAAGTTTGTTGATGGCATTAAAAAAACAAAAAAAACAGGGGTTTGCCCCCCAAAATAGGTATTTACTTTCTTCTCCGTTACATATCTCGTGGGTCATCCACATCTACCAGTGGTTCCCTGGTTTTACCAGGGGAGCCCAGGGGCATTGCCCCTATTTTTAGCTTATCTGGAATTTAAATTCCAGATAAGGTGTTGTCGTCATGCACTATCCGTCCGTTTCCTATTTCAACTTCTCCAGCCAAACCGCTGGGCCGATCCGGTTGAAATTTGGCAGCAACGTTCCAAATTCCAATAACGTCCTAACAGGGATTGCAAAGTTCGTTCTGGTCACGTGACTAAGTTGGTCAAAATGGCTGACTTAGCAAATTTCTTCAAAAATCTTCTCCAGACCCACCTATCAGAATGCCACTAAATTTAGGTTACAACATTATGTCTGGGTAGGTTTGTTAAATTGCGGAGGTCATGCCAATCACTTGACTGGAAGTGTGTTAAAATGGCGGACTGTCAATTTTTTGGATAATCACACAAGTCCCTTTTAAAATCTTCCTCTCCAGACCCACCAGTCAGAATGTTACTAAATTTAGGTTACAACATTATGAGTGGGTAGGTATGTTAAATTGCGGAGGTCATGCCAATCACGTGACCGGAAGTGTGTCAAAATGGTGGACTGTCAATTTTTTGGATAATCACATAAGTCCCTTTAAAAATCTTCCTCTCCAGACTCACCAGTCAGAATGTTACTAAATTTGGGTTGCAACATTAGGACAGGGTAGGGATGTTAAATTGTGGAGGTCATGCCGATCACATGACTGGAAGTGTGTCAAAATTGCGGACTTTGTAAAATTTTGGGATAATCGCATATATCCCTTTAAAAATCTTCCTCTCCAGACCCACCAGTCGGAATGTTACCAAATTTGGGTTGCAACATTAAGACAGGACCCAGATAAGCTACAGGTCCAGTGGTCCTATTTATATTTCAGTGAATTTCGACTTCCTGTCTGAAGCATTTCTCAGTGTGATGGGAAATTGTCCTTTGCTGGCTTTATTAATTACGTTCCAGTCAAAGCACTTGTACAGGTCATGTTACACGACAGCTTCACCACTCGCTGTCTCTTGTTTCCTGGTATCTGTTTGTAATCTGTCTGTCCCACCATCTGCACCCCCACCCTGGTGATGGAAGCAGTCTGAATATAACTTACAGTTTGGGGGCTGCGGCTGTGCATATGGGTTGTAACTTTCATATCCTGGTATAGGTACAGCCGGGGCCTGCGGCTCACCCTCTGGCGAGTAACCTGCAAGAATGTGGAGAGGGTGGGTTGTGAGGGTGTTGAGGACAGGTGTAGTAAATTATTCCAAAGATGAAAATAAATGT
Organism: Eptatretus burgeri; assembly: GCF_056783735.1. Lineage (NCBI taxonomy): Eukaryota > Metazoa > Chordata > Myxini > Myxiniformes > Myxinidae > Eptatretus > Eptatretus burgeri. Next base: position 13,490,757 of record NC_140974.1, read on the forward strand.
TGTAAGGAGAATACGGGATTTTTGTACAATTATATCAGAGAAAGAAAGCATTTCGGAGCAAACAAAACAAGAGGAATTCTGAAGGGAGTGGAGTATGGAGGGTGAAGAATGTGGGGATGTGGAGGGGTGGGAGAGAAGAAGTGGTGTATAGGAAATGAAGAATGGAATCAATTGGCACCCTCAGTAGGGAAGCAAGTATAGATTGGAGAATGAATAGGGAGGGAATGGAACGCAGATAAACAGAACAAGAAAGAATATATATATATATATATATATATATATATATATATATATATATATATATATATATATATATATATATATATATATATATATATATATATATATATATATATATATATATATATATATGTATTATGTGGAACAGATGAACAGGAAGGGTAATAAGTAATAACAGATGATCAGTTTAATTATAAAAGCTATGTAGAGCATAGCTTTGAGAGATACAACATGACATCGCCCAAGGCTATCACGAACTGACTTCCTTTGAGCTATCTATCCTGGGTTTGAATCTCGACTTGGCAATAAACTGTCACCCTGTTGTTTTTCATGCTCAGCAATGCATCAACGTATGCGGCGTCCATCAGAAGGATGACCGAAGGACCCGTCCGTCAGCTCTGGGCGTTGGTGGACATCAAAGATCTCGCAGTATCTTTCCCAAAGAGTTGGTGAGTTATCGCAAGCACCCTGAACAAATTTCAGATTCCTGCTTAAATCACCTTCAGTCAAATGTTAGGCCTAATCAGCCGTTCCGTGAAAGACTCAGGCCAACAAAGATTCCCTGGCGGACCCCACAAAAAAGTGGGAATAATTGGGGCATCAATAGCGATATCAATAAAGTTTGTGTTTCATGTTTTTTTGCTTTCAGCAAGCAAAAGTGTGGAGATGCCTGTCAGGATTCTGATTATAATGTACCATGCTCTGTTTCAGAGTGGTGGTGCTGCCAATGCAGTTTATTGGTGAGGCTTATTCTGGGTGCTTTACCATTGCATTTACCATTGCCTTCCCCACAGTAGCCAAGGCAGGAATTTGTAATTTGTTCATGGTACCGGCGATAGCTTGCCTACTTTTCACGAAGGACAACGTGGAGCCTTTAACGTCCACCAACCAATACCGGGAGACAGGATTCCTGTGTAACACACATCCGAGGGACGGCACACACATCGATGACCCACTCTACCTGTGAAATACCACGATGACAATTTATAGCTGGGTCGGGATTCAAACCCATGCGAAAAAGCTTTGAGGCAGGATTGCTTGCCCCAAGCCCATCTTGCCGAACCCCCTTTCAGGATAGTTATGCAGAATGACATTTTATTGTGCCCCTCACTCCAACCTGTCCCATGCTCAAAAGGTTATTGTGCCCTACGGTCTGCTTTTTTGCCATATAAGGCAGATTTTAACACTCCTCTAAGTCTGAGATACAAAAACCTTGGGTTTGCAATATACATATTCCCTGAAACATCTTGCTTCCCATGTGGACAAAAGGAAGGTTTGGAAAAGACTCAAAACATCGGTCCCAATGAGAGTGAATTGCTTTAAGCGAGGCACACATGCTATCATTGAACATCACATATCATGCATTGCAGCATGAGATGCAAAACATGAACTGTGCATACCTTCCACCATGATCTTACTTGTTTCTTGCTATTTATTTACTTATTTATTTTAATTCCACTCCAAAGTACATGGCCTTAAAGCTGCTCTTGCTAACAAAGTGTGTCATCGGTGAGTTAGCGAGCCACAACATCCCTTAGGACGTTAGGTTACTCCCTTTGACGTAGTGCAAGCAAAAGTAACTTCTGATTCCGTATATGTGTAAAGATGCAGAAGACGCCCAAAGAAACAAACTTCATACATTGTGAAATGTGGTAGTGTATGCGTCAATTTCAAACTGAGACTTTGGACTGTAGCATTTACTTTCTTTCCACAACTATGTGAGGTGCATCGCGCCATCAGCCATGACCTTTCCTCGGCTGATCACAAAGCAAAGCTGGTCTCCAAAACCAGCCGCAGATGAGGTATCCTGCAAGTCTTTCCTTGGAAAATCAGATACTCAGTCAGCAAAGCCTTTGTCCGAAGCTCAAGGGAGTACTGCTCTGAGTATCCTTTGTGGATGAGCACCCCAGTATCACATCTCTCCTGGATTATATGGGATTTAAAGCTCTCAACATGATTGGAATCTCCCATGATGAGGCCGAAGCACAGGGTCTGTTGCTGTCATATCACAGGCAAGTCGGTGGTCTCTGTTTTCTACCGGCTGTTCTCCAACATCGCTCCATCTGCGCTCTAAATTCTCCAACCCTCCCTCTCTATTGCAGGATACACACGTTCTTCCAATAATTCCATCTGAGTTAAAATTCCAAAATCCAGGTTGCTGTACATCTCAACTCTTTTATTCTTCATGTCTTCATTCTCTGGAACCACATTCCAGAGGCTGTTCAGTTTCTCTTCCTTTACAGGGCTTCCCCTCTTGTCATACCCAATTCTGACCCATGATCTTTATTACCTCCATATGACGTAGTGCAAGCAAAACTAACTTCTCCCGCCTCTTACCTTTCTCGGCTTCATGCTGTGGAAACCATCCATCCCAACCCAACCATTCTACTTGCTCGTTTCAGCATTCTCGTCTCCTCTTTTTCCAATTTTCCTGTTCGTTCATTCCCTTGATGTCTGTCTCACTGTCAAAACTACTTTGCTCTTCCATGAGCCTTGCATCGGGAAAGAAAATAACAAAAAAGGACAATGTTGGTAACGTGGAAACACTCACACCAGATTGTTGCTTCGCTCATCAGTGGAAAAGGAACATCCCTTCGGTTGCAATTGTGTAAATTCCTGGGAAAGCCACATTTCCAAGCTTGGCATCATCCAAAGCCAGTCGCCGACTTGGTCCTCTCCATCATGCAAAGTCCTTCCTCGGCACACCTGAGCTCCTGACCACATACAAAGCTTTCGTCCGCAGCCTGATGGAGTACTGCTCTCCCCTCTGGGCTGGTGCTCCCGCCTCTCACCTTTCTCGGCTTCACGCTGTAGAAACCAAGGCATTTAGGATCATTGATATCTCCCGCTATGAGGCTGAGTCTTTGGGTCTCTCACTCTCTCACCACAGGCAGGTCGATGGTCTTTCTGTCTTCTACCATCTCCTCTCCGGCCTCGCCCCCCCTGCTCTGTCTCTGATCTGTCCCCCACCCCCATATTTCTGAAGGGAGCTCGAGGTCCACCTCTTTTTCCCCATCTTTGAAACAACCTCCCACACTCTCTTCAATCCTACTCTTCCCTCCTGCTGTTCACCACCACCTACAGTGTCCATCTTGTTTATCCTGTGTACCCCGTCCCATCCCTCTCCCTTCCACAGATCTCGTGATGTCTCTGTTCCCCACTGTTTTGTGCTTCCCTCTCCCGCCCCTCTTATCTCATGATCCTTTTGTTATACGGTCTGGTCTGTGTGTTAGCTCTTATACGAGCCTCGACATTGTATACAATTATTTTTTTTAATGGGGTATAAACAGCCTCGCACGGTGTGTTGGAGACCAAGCACTCTTCAGTTTTGCACTCTTCAGACTGATCTACTTTCTTCCAGCCAATGTAGTTTTGAATGCAAATGATACTTGACAAACTGCTCTTCCTGGAAACGTGGACTCTGTTTCACGACAAACCAACATCTTCGTTTCTCCAGCCTTTGTCCCTCTATTCAGTGCTCAAGGTGCAAAGTGTGGACGAAACACACAATGACATCTTTGCATTACTTTCGTCATCTGTTGTGCGTTATACACGCATAAGTGTGCCGAAAGGGACACATTGCACTACAAAACCACCATGTCCGACCTTCTCCCGTTGACGTCGTACATTCTTGCCTCGTACATGCCAAACGTCCCCAAACACTTGGATTAAAAACAAATTATTCAATGAAGAAAGAAGTTTACCTCCACCATAATTACTGCAGTGGGAAGGGTCACAGTAGCCATTGGTCCCGGGGGTACCCTGACGTCCTGGAGTACCAGCTGGACCTTCGACTCCACGGGGACCGGGCAACCCAACCTCTCCTGGGCTTCCTGGCCGCCCTGTACCTGTTGCACCTACAAAGAGAGTAGTTAAATAGCAATGTGAGATTTGATCAGAGTTCAGAGGTCAAGCCATTTTGGTGAGGCGTGCTTTTAATTCTTTGGTCTTACTCTCATAGCAAAACTGGTTCCTGGTTTGCTGCCATACCACAGCGATGTGCACTCCACTGCCTGCAATCTTATGTCGACTACGAACAATCTTACACTTTTCAGGTCGAAAATGGGAATCGTTAATTCATCACAGCCATTTCGACAAATCCTTTAATGAATGGCAATCATTGATTTAATGCTAAAAAGACATCTATCTATCTCTGCAGGAGTCACGGATATTCACCTTGTGGGCCCTGTATTCCAGGAGGCCCTACAGAGCCGACACCAGATGCTCCCTTCTCTCCCTTTTCCCCACCAACACCTGAATAAAGGGAATGTACAGGAAACAAATCATCATCTGAGAAAAGTTGAAAGGTGATTTTTGTTTCTTATATTTGAGCCATTCATCAACAAGCTTCAGTAGTTTGATTTGAAATTACTCGTACACCAGCAGCCTGGTGTTGGCTTAGCAGCTCGGGTGGCTGGCTCAGGATCCTCGGGTCCTGAGTTTGAGCCCCGTTGGATGCTGAATTAACACCAGGTGGGGTTGACTGTCATTCTTCCGAAGTTGGCAAAATGAGTCCCAGTGAACTGGTAGAGGGGCACGGCATCAGCGGCACAGCTGTGCTTCCAAGAAATGATAGCTACCCAGCAGCCAAGCTGCTATATGCAAGAACAGAGTACACCAGCTCCTGACAGGAGCAGCAGGAAGGGTCATGTTATTGTCCTCTCTGGGGTATGTAGATTACAGTGGATGTCGGCTCGGATCCGTTAGTCTGTGGTCGGCTTGGGCGATTAAGATTTGAGAATCGATTTAAGATTTGAGAATCGATTCCGATTCTTCACCAAAATATAAACAATTCCAATTCGTCCTTGTCTTACATCCAACCTGCTCAACCGGTTTCATCCGAATCCGTCTCTAACTTTTTGAGATATCCTGCACGCAGACAAATCGCGGCGAAAAACATAACCTCCATCCATCTTCGGTGGCGGAGGGAATAAAAAGAAACAACTTTAGCGTAAAATTTATGTTCATGAGTAAATAAAATCAGTGGCATGATTTACATTATATAAATCATGCCAAAGAAGTAAAAGTTACTTCAAATTAATCCAAACATCCAGGAAAATTGTAATTTTTTTTTTTTTTCGATGAGATTTTTTTAAAAAAAGGTTGAACCTGGTTTACCCAGACGGTGTACGAGGCAATAGACGACCGCTCCTTGATCCCTCCCGACTTTTATTTGTTCTTAATAAATATACGGCCATATATCTTTGCCGTTAATAAATGTGATGATTTTGGAATTTCACCATACTCGATACAGATACAATAGGCTAATGCTGTCTGTCGGGTCCTGGAACAAGTTCGACACACACCCACACAGTTCGTGAGTACATGTCTGCTCATTTTCTTCACAAGTTGAACAAACTAGACGCGGAAAAACGGACTTGTCTTTGTCTGTTTTGTAAAGAATGGCAGGAGAAGCTTTTTGATATAATTTGCTGAACCAACGAACGGATTCTTGATGGACAGAGTGAGACAAGGCATTGGAGGAATCGACCCCGGAGATTTGGAACCGGGACAGGCGGGTAAATTGGTTGTATGGAATTTAGGCTTCGATTCCTGGTTCCGATGGAGGGAATCGATTCTATCCGGGTCATCGATTCTTCCGTCCAAGCCTCGACTGTGGGGGATGCGATAAGCATAAAATGCCTCAAGAACGTTGGGTTTACTCCCTTTCATTTCTTGTTAAACTGCAGTAGCAACTATTTAAAAAGGTAATTCATTAATTATACGCGTTTGTAGTTTATAAAAATCCACACGGTTTCAGCGATCATGACCAAACTGGGTACAGACGTCGGCCACGGTCCAACTTAGACACTCGTCGTTTTTGGTGAATCGAGGTCAAAGGTCATGGTCAACACCGAAAACCGAAATTCTTATTTTCGCAATAACGTCCGCTAAAATGGTCGTATCGACTTCAAACCAAATCCAAAATGTGCATCTTCCAATTCTGCATCCGACCATACGTCTCATTGGGGTGTCACACCAACACCCTTCTTAGCGGTCGGGGGTCGAATGTCAGGGGGGGTCGGGTCAAAACTTTCAAATTGCCATAAAAACGCCATTTCAAGTCCGATTGACTTCCAAGTTATGATCATGACCAAACTAAGTGCTATAACTCATTAAACAGTAGCACTATCAACTTATAAGAACCAAATTGATTTCCAGGTTTTTGTTTTTTCAGGGATCATGTAGATAATGACAAAGTTATTCCGGCAATTCCTTGCTCAACGAGCAATTTCATTTGTTTGTTTGTTTGTGTTTGTTCGCACAGAACTTTAGTGATTTTCTCCACAACCGCTTGTCGGATTGACATGAAATTTTCACTGCAGGAGCGACGACTCATGTGGAATGTTTCAATAATTATGACGTCATCATAGATCATGTGGTGTGGCAGCCATGTTGGAAAAATGGGGGAAAAAAAAACTTTGAACCTCTGTATCTGAAACCGCACCAAGGAAAAAATTGAAACTTTGCACATGGCAAGTCCTTTTCGTGGGGAACAAGTGTGTTTTTTATGACGTCATAATTGAATATGTAGAACAGCACATCTAATCAGTATGAAAAATTTTGAGGGTCATTTCAGGATAAATTGGACCACAGAAAAAAAAAATTGATGACATCATCGGTCACGTAATTTGGCAGCCATATTGTTGTTGTTTTTTATTTTATTTTTTTAAACCTTCAAAACACCTCTGTAATGGCTGAACAGATCTCGGAAACACTTTACACTTATGACTGCCTATCAATGAGGAACAAAACGTTCACACATCTGATGTCATAGGTCATGTGGTCTGGTAGCCATATTGGATTTACCCGAAAACTTATTTTAAAAAATCTTCTCCAGAACGGCTGGACAGATTGAGGGGAAACTTCACACACGTTACCCAAGCCTTGGGGATACCAGGGTATTCAGGCATAATTGATGTCACATGGTCTGGCAGCCATATTGGATTGAGCGAAAATCTGAAAAAAATTATTTCTCTTGAACCGCTTCATCAATTGAAGAGAAACCACAATTATGATCTAGTGGTGATGCGGAATATATGTTTTAAATTTCATCCTGATCAGATACATGGTCTAGCAGGCAGAATTATTTAATTTTTTCAATCTTGGTTCTTTTTGATTTAAAAAAAAAAATAAAGCTCACTTGGCTACAAATGAATGGTTTTTAGGGTAGAGGAGTTGCAGCTGAAATGCATATCCTATCCAGGTTCTTCCTGATGACTTCATCTTTGCTTTGTGCTTGTTTGGGTTTCTTCTGAGGACTCCACTGCAGGACTGTATATATTTGGTCTTCCATTTCATTTGAAATGAATTTATTTTAATCCCATTCTGAATTCAGTTGAATAATAATAAACATCATGGGTCAGGGCCAGTTGTCCGATCAAAGCATGGTTGTATCAAAGTAGGACATCTTGGTACCTGGTCATCACTGCCAGCAGTTATAAAGTGGCAGTTCTAATCTAAAGTGGTGCCTCGCTGGTGTCTCATTAATGATGTCTCATTAACCTCCGCCATCGAAGATGGACGGAGGTTACTGTTTTCACCCCTGTCTGTTTGTTTGTTTGTTTGTTTGTTTGTGAACAGTATTACGGAAAAACTCCTGGACGGATTTCGACGAAACTTGGCGGGCAGATTAGGTATGGTCCAAGGATCATGCCATTAGATTTTGGACTTGGTCCAAAGTCCAATGTGGGTGCTATGGCGGCCATTTTGAAAAAATATTTGAATTTTTGTTTTTGCATTTCTACATGTTTTAAGTGATTTCCAACCCCCCCCCCCCAAAAAAAAAATTGTTAGAGGAAAAAAACAAACAAATTTTGCAACTTTTTTTTCAAAAAAATTTCGATTTTTTTTTTTTTGGCATTTCTACATGCGCGTCGATCGAGTTTAGTTTATTCAACCGTGGTTCAGTTGAGTCTGATCCGTTTTGAGCTACAATGAATCGGATATCAGGTTCACTGAAGTGACCCAGCAGTATTGGCGGCGGAGGTTTTGCACTCTACTGAGTGCTCCCGCTCTAGTTAATTATGTAACACACCACTACACAAATTCCACACAAAATACACCACACAAAACTACACAAACACCACACAAAACAAGTCCTGGTGAGGGTCTGCCATCTCTGATTGCTGTTTTTCTTGTTAGGGTACCCTGTCAGTACAGGGTACCCTATTGTTTTTCTTCTGTTTATTATTATTATTATTATTTTTCTTTTTCCGCCGGCATTTTGCACCCTTTTTCGCTTTAAAAACCATTTTCTCTGGGATACTAAGTCCGATCGACACAAAATTTTCACCACAGTATGTATCTTTTTTGATAGCACAATCACGTTATAATTATGACGTCATTGGTCACGTGGTACGGTCGCCATCTTGAAAAAAGCGATAAACTTTGGACATCTGTATCTCGGAAACCGTGCAATGGAAAATTTTTTCGCTTGATACATTTTACTAAGCTCCCTATGGGGAACACGTGTGATTTTTCGTGACGTCATAGGTGAAGCGATATTCCAGTGAAAATTCGTCAAGTAGAACGCCATATAGGAAAAATCTGAAAAATTCTGAGCATCATCTACGCCTAAAATTGCTGCGGAAAATTTTTTTCTTGACGTCATCGATGACGTAATTCGGCCGCCATCTTGTTTTTTAGTGTTTTTTTAAAAAAAATCTTCTTCTCCAGAAGGGCTGGACAGATTAAGGCGAAACTTTACACGTACATTCCCCCTGATGTCCTCTTTCAAGTTTGTTAATTTGTTGTTGATACGTCACATGGTTTGGCGGCCATCTTGAAAAAACCCTAAAACCTTCAAACATCTTCTTCTCCAGAAGCGCTGGTCCCATGAAGGCGAGATTTCACAACTATATTCGGGACATGTATGCGATGCAAGTTTGTTAATTTCAAAGTGATAGGTCACATGGTTTGGCCGCCATGTTGGATTTAAGAAAAATATTAAATAATGTTTTCTCTGGTATTTCATAAGCCATCGAAGCGAAAATTTGCAATTGCCTTCCTCCCTCAAGTCTGCATACATGGTAAAAAATTTTTACCTCAGAAGTCACACATGGTTTGGCGGCCATCTTGGATAGAAAAATAGACCTTATCCGATTTTCACGAAACTTCACACACTTGTTCGGGTCGACGATGGAAAGCAGAATTTAAATTTATGATATCATAGGTCACAAGGTTCGGCAGCCATCTTGGATTGAAAATGAATAAATTTTAAAAATCTTCTTCTCGAGAAGGGCAAGACAGATTAAGACGAAACTTCACAGATATATTCCCCATGAGATCCTTTCTCAAGTTTGTTAATTTCTTCTTGATCGGTCACATGGTTTGGCGGCCATCTTGAAAAAACCCTAAAACCTTCAAACATCTTCTTCTCCAGAAGCGCTGGTCCACTGAAGGGGAGATTTCAGAACTATATTCGGGAGAGTAAGGCGATATAAGTTTGTTAATTTCGAATTGATAAGTCACATGGTTTGGCCGCCATCTTGGATTTAAGAAAAATATTAAATAATGTTTTCTCTGGAACCGCTTAACCAAACGAATCGAAAATTTGTAATTATCATCGAGAGGGCATTATGCACGCATGATAAAAATTATGACGTCACACGTCACATGGTTTAGCGGCCATCTTGGATAGAAAAACGCACCTTAACCGATTAACACGAAACTTCACAACCGTGTTCCAATACCCAGTTGGAAGCAGAATATAAATTTCTGATGTCATAGGTCACATGGTTCGTCAGCCATCTTGGATTGAAAAACAATATCTTCAAAGCGTCTTTTTCTCTGAAACAGCTGAACAGATCCAGCCGAAACTCGACCACTATGAGCGCGTGTCCTTGACGAATAAAAAGTTCCAACTCGCTTTTGAGGTACGGCAGAGCGTTTGGCAGCCATATTGGATTGAAGGAAAAATATTAATTAATGTTTACTCTGGTACTACTGCATCAATAAAAGTAAAGCATCACCTCTATGGAGAAACAGTCATGCGGAAAGAGGGTTTGAAATTTCAACGGGATCGGAGGCAGGGAATGGCAACCATGTTGGATTTAAGAAAAATATTAAATAATGTTTTCTCTGGAACTGCTTAACCTAGCGAAGCGAAAATTTGCACTTATCGTCTACAATTGTGTTTGCACATGTGGTGAAAATTATGACATCAGAAGTCACATGGTTTGGCCGCCATCTTGGATTGAAGGATAAATATTAATTAATGTTTACTCTGGAACCGCTTCCTCTGTATATGCGAAACTTCACATTTATAATTCAGGTGACATGCGAAACAAAGTTTAAAATTTCAACCTGATCGGTCCACGCGGTTTTGGGAAGCCAGAATTATTTAATTATTTGAATCTAGAAGCCAGTAATAACGAAATTGAACGCTTTGTGCTGCCCGGTTCAGAACTCGTCTGTTCCGCGCCCTCTCGAAGCAGGCCTGTGTTTGTATCACTATTAAATAATGTTTTCTCTGGCACCGCTTATCCTTTCAATGCGAAACTTTGCGACTGTCATCTGCAGAAAGTCCCATGTTGTATCAAAGGCCGACACGTCTGGGTACCCGGTCATCACTGCCAGCAGTTATAAAGTGGCAGTTCTAGTTACTTTTGTTATTAGAAGCACCTTGGAAAAATGACTCAATAAGCTACTCCACCAGTCAAAAGTTTTAGAACACCCCCATTTTTCAGTTTTTACTGAAATTTAAGCAGTTCAAGTCCAGTGAATAACCTGAAATGGTACAAAGCTAAGCGGTAAACTGCCAGAGGCTAAAAAAAACAAAGTTTAGGTCACCAAAAACTGAAAAATAATGTAAATTTCAGAGTTGTTAAAAAAGTTCCTTTTCAGGGAACAAGTAATGGGTTAGCAACTGCAGCTGTTCTGCAGCAATGGAAGTAAATTAAGCCTTGAAAGTTGATGCAAACAATTCCTACAGGTGTCCCAACTTTTGTTGATTAGTTACAAACCCTCGGTCTGTATAAAAGCAGTGTTGGAACAGACTGTGTTGCTACAACCTCTGAATTTGGACAATATTGCGCTGCAGCAAGTTGTATATTGCTATCATCATGGTGAGAAAAAGACAATTAACAAAGGAAGACAGACAGACCATTATAACCCTTAAAAGTGGAGGTTTTTCCTTCAGAGAAATTGCAAAGTAAGCCAAGGTGTCAGTGAGTACAGTTTCCTACACCATCAAAAGGCATTTGGAAACTGGAGGAAACTCTGACAGGAAGAGGTCTGGCAGACCCAAAGCCACAACACAATCAGAAGACAAGTTTCTGAGAGTCAACAGCTTGCGTGATGGGCGGCTCACAGGACAGCAGCTTCAAGCACAGTTCAACACTGGTCGAAGTAAGGAAGTCTCAGTTTCAACTGTGAAGAGAAGACTTCGAGCTGCAGGTTTGACAGGTCGAGTGGCAGGAAGAAAGCCATTGCTAATATGGCAAAATAAGAAAAAGAGGTTTGCCTGGGTCATGAAGCACTGCCAGTGGACAACTGAAAACTGGAAGAAGGTCTTATGGACCGATGAATCAAAATTTGAAATCTTCGGTTCATCACGCAGGGTTTTTTGTACGCCGTCGAGTAGGCGAAAGGATGGTTCCTCAGTGTGTGACACCAACTGTCAAACATGGAGGAGGAAGCGCGATGATCTGGGGCTCTTTTGCTGGATCCAGAGTCGGCGACTTGCACAGAGTGACCAGCACCCTGAACCAAAAGGGCGACCACAGCATTTTGCAGCGCCATGCGATAGCCTCTGGTCTTCACCTAGTTGGTCAGGGGTTCATCCTACAGCAATATAACGACCCAAAACCTACCTCCAGACTATGTCAGAACTACCTTAGAAGAAAAGAACAAGACAGTAGGCTTCAAATCATGGAATGGCCAGCACAGTCTCCAGACTTAAACCCCATCGAGCTGGTTTGGGATGAACTGGACAGAAGGGTGAAAGCAAAGCAACCGACAAGTGCAACACATTTGTGGGAACTTCTGCAACAGTGTTGGGAAGAACTTTCCAAACAATATTTGATTTCCATGATAGAAAGAATGCCACGAGTATGTTCGGCTGTTATATCTGCAAAAGGTGGCTACTTTGAGTCACAAATTTAGATTAAATTTTGTTCAACAAAACAGTTCCATGATTTATTTTTTTTGATCTGCAATTGTTTATTTGTTCTATGCTTTAATTTCAGAGTACATTGAAACATTAAACTGCTTTAATTTCAGTAAAAACTGGAAAATGGGGCTGTTCTAAAACTTTCGACAGGTTGAGTGTGTATGCACCTTAATACAATTTTTGCACAAAGCGGAAATCCCCAATGGGGAGGGGGGCAAATGAAATTGCTACAACCTCAGTCGTGTGACCCTTAGTACTCCTGTCAGGTTTGGTTGAGATTGGATAAGTAACGACCGAATGTATCACAGTCAGACAGACAGACAGACAGACACTAAATTGCGTATTTTAGTATGATGATAATGATAAAACTTCACCAACAAAATTTCCACAGATCACATATTCTTTGGAAAAGATGAATAGAATATGTAACGGTCTATATTCTCTTAACATACGGACCACACTTACCCTTTTCGCCTTTTCGACCCGGAAGGCCTGGTGGTCCAGGGAAGCCTGGTCTGCCACGACCCCCAGCTTCACCACGCATTCCCCGAGGTCCTTCACGACCTGGCTCTCCGGGTGGCCCTGCAGATGCTTGGCCAACCTTCAGGCGTGGAAGCTGAGCAAGTATGTTGTTGAATCTGGAGACTTGGGCTGTGATTGATGCAGGAGGGGAATCAGACACACAAAGGTCTTCATGACAAACATCTTATGCATACAGGATTTATTTATTTTGAAAATCGAGTGCAATCACCAAACAATCATAATATAGTAATAATATGAGTTCCATTTCAAGGAACTTCGACACAGGAAGAGGCCATTCAGCCCATTAAGGTCTGCGCTCTTATTACCGACTTGCAGTTGTTTGTCCATGTTCTATCCTTCTAAATGCTGAGTGTCAAGCAAGGAAGTTGTTGTTGTTGCTTTTACTTTATCATTGTAGAATATTGTTGTGTTGCTTTCATCATGGTTACACTTACTGTGAACCAATTATCCACGCTACCTACCGTTGATAAGCTGCTCGCACACTTGCCGTGCAATGTCTCTCACAAACCGCTGCCCCTGCGCGTCTCCCTGGTCGGCGCAGGTACACACAGGTATTTACTGTCATGTTTGGGATGATAACAAGGTGAATTTTTCGCTACCATGTGCAAACTACTTGCATTATGCCTTGAGCCTGATCATTTGTACTTACCCTTTCACCTTTATCTCCCTTTAATCCCAGGTTTCCCTGTGGGAAAACATACATGCCGTGAGTGAGTGAGTTTGCAAACCACCGTCACTCAGAGTAATTACAAGGGATGAGCAGGTCTTGAAGCAGTTTTGACTTTGGCACTCGAGTGATGGCCTCCTGGATCTACGAGGTGCAAAATATCCTGGGTCTGCGAGGTACAATGTCTGAGAAATAATGATTTGTAATTATAAATATCGAATTGATTACATCGCGTTTTGGGCTGGCAGGGTAGTTCAAAGATGGCATACTCACCTTTGAACTGTCTGGTCTGGGTTTTTTTTTTTGTATACATTGTCGAGGCTCGTATGAGTGATCTGACTCTAAACTGTTATCCTGGTGCCTCTCAGGCAGCTATTTTTCGACAAGAGCGAGGATAATTGAAGAGCAAGGTTAAATTGAAAGTGGGGTCGTGGGGCAACAATTGGGAATAACAGGCAAGGGGATAAACAAATAGTAAAGAGAGAGATAGAGAAAGAAAGAGAAAATAAGCCAGTAAGTGGGTTGGGTCGGAAAATCTCATCTTTGAAATAATCAAACTGATAAAGTTTCCCCAAAGCGATCGACTGTCTTCACGTGAGTGCAGGTTCACGCTGGCAAAGAGAATCATCAGCTGAGACCACTTTGCCAGACTCGATGGACTGTGAGAACAGGGTCTTCGAGCGGCATCTAACGACTCGTATCAAGTGTTGCTGAATAGTTTGAACGCCAAATATGCTGGACGTACAAGTGGCCAGGGCACGTTAATGAAGAGGTACAGTACGTAACTTTTCAGCTTGAAGTTGGCGTATCACGTCTTCTCTTGGACAGAATAGATGTCAATAAATACACAAGGAAATAATTTTCATCCAGAATGCAATGGAGGCCATTTACATGGTACGCGCCTTCTAGCAATGGCAACAAAATTATGAGTTCCACAAGTGTTACGACCACGAAGGAGAATCTGAGCGCTAAAGGGGAACCCAGTACTAAATCGGAAAGCTCCACCAAGGACAATTGACGAAGGCACACAGCTACAAAACTTCTTCCAACAGAAGTTAAATGAAGTCATTCACATTCTGTATCAAGAGCATGACAGAAGATTTGAGCAAAAAGGCACGCGACTCCTCTCAGATTGAAAACCTTGAAATGATTATTGGGGGGTTTTCCCCCCAATTTGGTTCAGGTCCTCAAAAGTATTCCAGAATACTCAAATCAATTGAAGACCAGTGCAAAGCCGACGTTGATCCGGAACGTCTAAGCCTCCAGCTACAAATGTTACCTGATTTTAAAAGATCGGAGACCAGCGCGGTCCGTGTGACTGGCTGGGAGACCATTTGCCAGGCAATGTCGATGGATTCAGTCATTAAGGAGCTCTTTCCAGAAGTCCACAAAATTCTCAAACTGTACTTCACAGTGCCAGTCACTCATTCAGTCCAGAGAAGGGTGAGAAATACCTGAGGCCAACCATGAGCCAACAAAGGCTGTGCTGCTATACATTGCAGGTGGTGCTCGGTTCATAACTGAATACAATGGTTTTTGGCTTATTAACCCTCTTATTCAACCCCTGCATCCTCCCTGACCCCTCACTCTTACCCATATACCTTGTTGGTCCATTTCCATCTATTTTGTCCCTTGGCCCTGCTGTTGGCATGCCATCCTCTTTCTACTGTTCCTTTTGTTCTGTTGCATCCTGATCAGTCTGCATTCTTCCAAAATTCAGCATTCTAGTTTAGCCTCAACATTGCATACAGAAACAAAAAAATCATGCTTGAGAATACTTAGTCATTTCTTTGGGCTTGAATGTGCAAGCTTTTTGATTCGGGCTCAGCCAATGCGGACTATATCGACGAACAAAACACACTGACTTACTGGATCACCCGTTGGACCCCGGGGCCCTGGCTTTCCACCTGGTCCATCTGTACCAGCCGGACCTTGAGGACCCTGAGAGGCATTGAAAGGAGAAGCAAGGATTGAGAAGTGAGGTTGTCCAATTACAATTTTGAAGACGCTGAATGTTGTGCTCGTCTTCCTGCTGAGGGGAAATTGGTTGTGGAATGAATGATGTGCCAGCCAGTATCACTGCACAACCATCGACAAGAACAGGAAAAGAAATAAAGCAGAATGAGATGTGTCAATTCATCTTTTTTTTTTCTCCCCGATTAACGGTGAATTTTTGTAACTCACCACTGGACCTGGTGGGCCAACAACACCTTGGCTGCCATCCTTGCCAGCCTTACCCTATTTGAGGAAAGCGAAAGGATTGATGGAGTGAAAGAAGACATCAAATATATAGAAGACGGACTGATACGCACAAAGAGACTCGTTTGTGAGACATTTCAAAATAGGGGAACTTACTCTCGGTCCTTCTGTTCCTTGTCTGCCCATCGCACCTTGAGGTCCTACAGGACCCTGTGGAGATGTAATAGCAGGAGATGTAACTGCAGTAGACTAAGTGTGGGTTTTAATGAAAGACCGAGTTTGTCTCATTGGGTTAGTAGAAGGTCACGGAGACTGCACGTACCATCATGCCAGGGGGACCGGCAATTCCCTTTTCTCCCTTTTCACCCTGAGCGCCCTGTATGTGGAAAAAAAAAAATCCAAGTGAATCCCACGTTAAACCTCTTGCCATTTCACACCCAAACATTGCTTCTTCCGAAGGATATATTCTTTCTGCAATTATCATGGCTATTATAAAAATATTAACCTCCTGGATTCATTACTCCAAGCTTTTGGGACTTGGCTTGGCCTGTGCCGTTGACGTCAATGTTTCAATGAATCTCAGGTTTGATAGGAATGCAGATGTAATTTTAGAGGAGGGGTGTGAAAGAGGAAAATGTTGGTGATGTGGAATAATCGGATGCAATAATAAATTATTCAATGCAGGTTTAAAAGACGACAAGCAGACCGTTTTGTGGCTCCCACTTTGAAAGCTTGGCCCCATTGCAAAACGGTGCAATGCATTGCACTCACCGGCGGTCCAGTGATGGAGAAGCCATTCGGCCCTCTTGGTCCACGACTACCAAAAGCCCCACGCGGCCCCGTTTCTCCACGCAAACCTTGAGCCCCCTGCACGTAAACAAGAAATATAATTCTCTGCTCTGACATTACTGCTCAAGGTTGGTGTTAATACAAAACCCATTAGAACGGCACTCGGTCGAATGCATAGCTCCGCCAGGCTGAACAGTTGAAGTTTACATTTTGCATGCTACTGATAGGCTGGATCTGCAATCCGGACCCGAACCAAGGTCTCGGCGGCTTGTTCTCGTCACCCACTCAATTAATTCACTTACTTTTATCATAACTCGTCCAACAACTTTTCAAAATATCGGTGCTCCATGCCATTTTTGTCTCAATGTTGAAGAATCACTGAAAGAAATTTTTAAAGTTTCTCGTATCCGGATTCCGATCTTCACCAAAATCGAATCATTTTATCCTTGTGACACACGCAACCTCGTCTGAATCCGTCCATAACCTTTGGAGATAATCTGCTCACAGACAGACAGACAGACGGACAGACAGACATATAGATAGACATTGGTGAAAACTTAACCTCCGACGACCTTCGGTGGAGGAGGTAATACTGAGTTGTCACGTTTTGCGTCATTGTTTAACGTCATGAGGATGGGTGGTACACGAAGAGGAGGAAACTTAATCCACACACACAACCATAAAATGGTTCCTCGACATCGTGTTGTGATTTCGGCACTGCAGTTGTTGGCCTGGATGGTTTTCTCCCTCCGGCTTGTGGGATCAATGTGAAAGTACCGGTGGTGCCTTTTGTCCCGGGTAAGTGGACTGCGTTCCCTCCAAAGTAACCTTTATTGCCAGTTGCATACATTTTGCCAATACTGGATCCAGTTTAGTAGTTTTATGCTTGAACAAACCTTGCATGCCTGGTACTGGATCAAACACACATTTAATACATTCAGTCCCCGGAATCTGCGGTGAAGATAACATCCAAGTCAGTAATGGTGGGTTTTTTTTTTGTAAACGGTCAAATGGTCTGTACCCTGTTCGTTCATTCCCCTGCTTGTTGAGTCAAAATGTGGCCTCAATGCCCCCCCTTCCCTCCTGTTAACTTGTTGTCCTTTTGATCCTCCGTTACGTCGCTCTTCCACGAGATCTTGTGTGTGGTGGGGAGGGGTAATGGCGGAAAAAACGAGACGATCATTTAAACGGAGCCACACAGGACTCGGTGAATTTGTGGTTAAGGCATCCGCTCTGAGTTTGTAAAGTTAGATTGTGATCCGAGCAGAGTTGTACCAAAAACTTTGAAAATGGTCCGTGTTACTTCTTCACCTAACGAACAGCATTTAGAGGATAGAGCACAGCCAACCCCCACGCTACTCTCATCCCTTGTGGAGGGAGATTTTATTTTTTTATTTTTGTATACATAGTTGAGGCTCGTGGAAGAGCTAGTACACTGAACGGATCAGGACATAACTGGACATAAGGAACAGTAGAGAGAAGGGGAGGGGGAGCGCCAACAGCAGAGTTGAATGTCAAGATGGAGGGAGTCTTGAACAAAGAATGGGGGGGGGGCAGGAAAAGACAAGATGGATACAGGACGGGGAAAAAAACTGCAATTTGGAAGAAGAGGGGCTTGGGAGGGGAAATGGGTGTTAACGAGGGTTGGAAAGATCATGGTTTTGGATCGGGGATGGCCTGAGATGGTAGTGAACAGCTGTCTTGAACACCTGGAGGGAATAATGAGATCGAAGAGAATGTGGAAGTTTGTTGCACAGACAGGAGAAAGAAAAACTGGATGAATTAATGGAGGTCAGTAGTGATTCGAAATTTAGGTAATTTCACCAGAAAGGGGTTGATGGTGCACTGTGTGCACCCAGCAAAAGCCTGGGGGGGGGGGCAAAGCACAGAAACAGCTGAGGATATAAGACCAGAGAGGAGGCGTTAGAATATAGAGACCAGCGACCTGTCTGCAATGGTGAAGTGATATGCCCAGAGACTCAGCCTCAGCGTGGGAGACTCCAATGATCTTGAAGGTCTTGATTTCTATGGTGTCAAGCTGAGCAACGTATGAGACAGGTGTGCCACCCCAGAGGGGAGAACAGTACTTCATCTAGCTGCGGATGAATGTCCTGTAGGTGGAAAGGAGTTCAGGTGTGCCATGGAAGGACTTGGCATGACAGAGGATGCCCAGTCGGTAGCTTGTGTTGGAGGCCAATTTTGAAATGTGGTTTGCCCAAGAAAGATCATGGCTGATAGTGAGTGAGACCCAGTAGTTTAAATGACTGAACTTCCTCAAGACGATCGCAAAGAAAGTTGAGAGGAGGGTTTGCGAGATGGTCCTTATGGAGACAGGTGGCAGAGTTTGAGATTTGTCAGGATTGAAAGACATATTCCAAGCATTTGACCGTATTGTGATTTTTTTTTTCAATGTCTGAAGAGAGGGAAGAGGATGCAGCCTGCCTGTATGAAGGATGAGGAATGTCATGGCAGATGGTGGGGTCATCAGCAAATAGATAAAGGGGATTTTCCAGAGAATGAGATAATTTTTTGTGAGATTTCTCCAGAAAAGTTCCCCGCTGACTGCTGGGAGAAAAGCGCCGCCACTGGTTGGTGCTACCATCACCCAGTACGTCCCGGGAAGTAACTTACCCCAATATCAACGGGTTGTGTTTGTCTGATGTCAAGTCCTGGGTTGACTGCTATCTGTCTGTTTATGAGTGCATGAATTGTGTGACAACATCTATATGAGCCTTGTAAACCATAGGAGAAAAAAAAAACAACTCACCTGTTGTCCTGGTAATCCGACAGAGCCTCTTGGTCCTTTATTTCCTGTGGCCCCCTTTGGAGGATGATCAAAGGTTGTGTCAGAGGTTTGGTTGGAATTTGGAGAAGGAATGATTGTGGGAGGGGCGGGGGGAGGGTGAGGTGGGTTTAGATTTACAAGAAAAATATTTGAGAGGAAACTCACTTCATGTATACACACAGTCATAAATCTGCAGAACAATTTGTTGTTTTATTCTTCTTACAATAGGATAATTCACAATTACATTTCATTCCAGCTCATCTCCTGTGAAAACGGAATGAGGACCTGTTGCTATTTTTTGAGAGCAAATTTGGAAATCACCGATTGATGTATGAGGCTATGAATTCCATAACTCCTCCATAAGGATGATCTCTCCACCATCCAAAACCACACAAAAGGCTCTGACAGGTGCCACGGGGTCAGGTATACTTACGGGTGGACCAGCAGGTCCTGGAGGACCTTTGCTGTCTTGAGCACAAGAGCAGGCATGAGGAAGCGATGGACAGGACATCTCCACACGCTGCATTGATGGGGAACAACAACACATTTTTTTTTGTTGTTTGATTAAAAGATGTGAAATAAAAAATAAATACCATATAAATTTTTTTCAGCATTTCCGTGCTTTGGATTAGCTTTTGTTGGCTCTTCCCAGCTTATGTTGCATTCCTTTGTGATAACGTCACCAAAGTCGGTGGCAAAATGGTGGTGTCCGTTCCTGAGTCTGGGAGGTCGCCGGTCCGAACCCTGTCGGAGTCGTACCAAAGATTTTAAAATGGTGCGTGCTGCATCCTTGTTTGATGCTCAGCATTTAAAAAGGACAGAGCACAGACTCCCACAGGTTGACAACCATTGTGCAGTCTTGATGGGCCAAATGGCCTCCTGTGTTGACATTCCTCAGAAGTGAATTCATTTGAATTATTAACTTGCTGCATCGAGTACAGTTGTTCTGGACCAGCTCAGTTGGTAGTAGTGCATTCTTTTGTATTCACTTGGGTATTATGTTTTTGAGTTTCTGCTTCGATGAAGACCTACTTTGGTCAGTATGATGGCACCCATATGTCACATACAAGGCTCTGCGAAACCGAATCTAACCACTACAAGAGGCATCAATGTAGGTCTAGCATCTTAAAATGGCCTTAACGAAACTTTCCATACGTCACTCCCTCTGATCAGTACTGAAGATTGAATTGGCTGTGAAATGGCCTTGCTTCAGCCAATCCCCTGAGCAACTTTTAGGAGAAATACGCAGCAGTGAATCTCACCAGCTGTGTAACAAGGTCAAAGTTCGAAGCTTGCTTGATCAGTTCATGTGATTAAAGCAGATAAAGCAGGATGCAGCCTCTGCATATCAGCAACTCCATTACACGAGCAAAGAGAAAGCCCACATCTTTCTTAACCCACACTCCAAGTAAGAATTACTCACTGATGATCCTTCAGCTCAAAGGCAGATTTTAACCCTGCAATCGAGCACAAGTTCCGGAATGATACAGCAGCCTCCATACCGACTCCTATTCAATGACTTCAATTGTTTGTTGTCACATTTGTTATGGAAATATAACAATCGAATCACTTACGAGTGCAGGTAACTCGCAGCATTTGTCACGGATGCCCCAGTCGGCGCTACACACGATGTCCAGCATTTGCAGCTCCAACTGCAACGACATGTGTGGATGGGTTTTGTGGATCTTTCATTGCGATGCAATGTCACGGACATGATCCGCTAGCTCGATTAGTTTTACAAGAACAAAATGACAGTTGACACTCCAGTCACTACAATGAGAATACAAATCATATTGTTTCAAGATAGAAGAAGGATACACTAGGATGAATCATAAAAAAATTTAGGTTTAGGAAGGGATGCATGAGGAGCATCCATAACCCGAACGTACTCCCGGCCGTAGATGAAGGTAGGAATTGGGCATTTGGCCAGGGTACTGGCGAACAGTAGCCGACACTTTTTGAAAATCAGCCATGGGATCTTCAACATCCACCAGTGACTGCAAACAAACTGGATAGTTCTGGCTTAACATCCCTTCAAAGGATGTCGCCTCGCCCAGAGGGCACAAGGATGATAGTTTTAGTCGGGGTCCAAATCAAACCCAGAAAAGACAGCCAAAAGATGAGGAAGCTATCTCTGCGCTATCCTTACGGTCCATGAGGAGCGATGATTGTTATAAAGAGCATGATGGCCAGCAAGTGTTCTCAATTTTAATTTTTCAAATAAAATAATAAAATATTGACATGTTAACATGGGTTCTCCTGTGAGTGTGCTTAACTGAACTGCTGCCTCATGATGTGGGGAACCCAGGTTCAAATCCTGTAGACCATGTGTTTGCTCTTTGTTTCTTAGTGCCATGTGAAAGCACATTGATGTCGACTAATGGCTTTGGCTGGATACATGTCTTTGGATGTATGTGAAACATTCCCAATTTCCTCCATGAGCCTGAAATTGTTGTATAAATCGGAGAGAGGGGGGAGAGAGAGAGGGAGGAGAGAAAGAGAAAGAGAAAGAGAAAGAGAAAGAGAAAGAGAAAGAGAAAGAGAACGAGAAAGAAAAAGAGAAAGAGAAAGAGAAAGAGAAAGAGAAAGAGAAAGAGAAAGAGAAAGAGAAAGAGAAAGAGAGAGAGATAGAGAGAGAGAGAGAGAGAGAGAGAGAGAGAGAGAGAGAGAGAGAGAGAGAGAGAGAGAGAGAGAGAGAGAGAGAGAGAGAGGGAGAGAGAGAGAGAGAGAGAGAGAGAGAGAGAGAGAGAGAGAGAGAGAGAGAGAGAGAGACTGCTCCATCACGCTAAAACCATGAAACCGAGCAGCCCGAAACTTTGCAGGAAACAAAGGGAACTCCCAAGGAAGCGCATGAGTGAAAGTAAGTTTGATGTTTGGGTTAATTAAAACATCCTTTTCGAAGATAATTAATGACCTTGCTTAATTATATCTTTTATCAGGCGCATCCTCAGCGACTTTGCCCGGATCTGAAGCCGCCTTGTTTTTTTCGCCTGCTCAACTATGCCCTGACTTGGAACAGGCCGCAATGATTTCTTCATGAGTTAAAAAAAAACTTTCATCACTCATAATATCAAAAGCCTGTTCATCATGGCGATGAACCGCTGTGCACAACACTTCTGTAATTGCTATAGTTTTCAAATTAGGAGCTTGGAACGATTTCATCCATGACATGATGCAATTTTCCATGATGTACTCTCACGGACAAACTAAAGTACATCATAGAAAGATTATTTGGTTTTTGAGGATCAGATATTGGCCAGACCACATAAGTGACGAAATCTGGAGTGAAATCTGATGATTTAAAGACATAACGAGTCTTAAAACGAAGTCTACATACCTCTTTACTTTAAGCAAGCGAGGCGATGTTGCCTCCTCCATAAATACACAAGAAAATGTGAAATATATTTCAATATTTAATGCATTCACTGCTAGATCTCATGCCCTATCCTCCAGAGGGATTGCTTATCCATTACTTCTGCCAGATCTGTGTCTATATTTTTGGAGATTTCACGAGGTGACAGGGAGTGAAAGCAAATCTGGTGAAAAACGGACGTTTTAAAATTAAGTTATAACGTTTGCACAGACCGCGAACCGATGTACCACGTGACGTGTGCACAGACGAGCAGGCAACGTGGCAGATTATCTGCAATGTTTATTTCACGGGTGATTAAACTTTACGAATGTCTCCAGGGTTGTTCTGCGTTAAACAGCAACTCTTTTGTGGATAAACGAGTCATTATTTGAACGAATTCATTTAATATATTTAACTGCTGCAGGCACAGTGAAGACCGGATTTAAAGTTAATGGGATTCAATATGGTGTGCAGCCACAGCCTGGCCAGTCGTTCCTCATCAACCATTGAATTGGAGTGCTTTCTTCAGCGCTTAAGCCACTTGCCAAGCACCCATTGTCGATAATGGTACCACGTTACGTCAATATGAGCGAATCAATCACTCACTGTAGACGCTT
>NC_140974.1:13519063-13591563 GCF_056783735.1 Eptatretus burgeri
AATGTGTGCACCGTCCCTCGGATGGATGTAATTTCAGAGGAATGGGCTGATTTTCTCTGGCATTATGTCCTTCAGATATTTGGACCAGGAGCACCGGTCGTTGGACATTAAAGATCCCACAGGCATCTTTCACGAAGAGAAGGCAAGTCATCACCAGCACCCTGAACAGATTACAAATTCTTGGCATGATTGCCTAATGGATGGGCAACGGCAAACCATCCAGCATTACCTTTGCCCAGGAATTGTATTGGGAGCACTGATGCTCTGTCAAGTGACTGATCCATCCATCCATTGGGACCATACTCTGTGCAGAGCGCTGGTGGTGCTGCCTCAGCAGTTACCTTGGCTATTGGGCACAATGCTGGACGGGTCGCCACTCCGACACAGGATACCAGCAAGCTGGCACTCATTTTGCCGACCTCAGAAGGATGACAGGCAGAGTCAACCGCACCTGGTATCAATTAAACAGCCAAGTGGGATTTGAACTCAGGATCTGAGGATCCCAAGCCCACCACCCAGACCATTAAGCCAACACCGAGCAAAGAGCGGCTGGTCCATTTCATTGAAATCGAGTGAAATGTTAAAGAAAAAAGTGTAAACGAGCACATTTTAATCCACCGAAGAGCAAAGGCCTCGCTCAACTCAGTTGACGGGCTATTTGGCATACTCGCCACGCTTGCCAAGTGTGGGTTGGCGAGTGTGAGTAGCCGTGGAAATTAATCCCACAGCAGCCAGTCGAGAAAGAAGGTTCAATCAGTTAGAAGTAAAGTTCTTTTTTTTATGATCGATTTTGTTTGATGATCAGTTGCATTTCAAAATAAACAATGTGTTCCCAAATGTAGTGCTTGTTTCAAAGGAACTGACAATTTATTCTTACCGAAGCTGCAGAACCACCGAGTGAATTGGACCCTGGATGCTGGCCCAGCACCTCCCGGCCAGTCACATCAATGCGGCCCAAGGGTTGGCAGGCCTTCTTTTCAATTAAGCCACAGTCGACAAACAGGGTCACCTGCTTGGAAGTTACTGCCACGTGCACCTGCAGTAGACAGCCAAATGGTATAATAGGGTGGATTGAACCATTGGTTTGCACACTGTGATATCAGGAAGCAGGAGTTCATCTTAAAATGTTAAAAACAAATTTCCATCAGGAGCAGGAAGGATCGAGACCTTGTGAAAACTGCCAAAAAAGATCTTCTCCACTCCAGGTCCGGAAAATGAAATTGTCTGCAAGGAGTTATCGTCATCCAGCCCGAAGAACTCCAACGTTCTCTTGCTGCCTGAAACACCCATTGTTCTTTTAGCACTTGCTCGCTAGTTATGTAATTATATGACCACAGACCAATAGTGAATCGGCTTTAAAACCTGCAATGTTTAACTTGTACAGCTTATACTTTTTCAGGGTGTTAAAAAAGTTCTACAACGTACTCACAATATTTCAAGATGCACCAAAACAGGACAACGATATATATATATATATATATATATATATATATATATATATATATATATATATATATATATATATATATATATATATATATATATATATATATATATATATTGTTGCGAATTCGCGCCCGCCGACGTGCGAACGGCCACGTAACTCGAATCGCGGCACGTCGCCCACCGGACGGACAATTCTGTCATGACCCTCTCGGACTAACGCCAGGAACTAGTCACGGGTGGGCCTTCCGGCCTCACCACGATCGTGCCAATCGGCCCCCCGTGTGGGATAGGGTTGTTCGCCAAATTCGACCTTCCTAAGTACCCACACGGAGGGTAGACCGGGCGATCGCACCTCGCCGCAGGTCGACTCCGGACACGGGCCACTTAAGCGACCCGTTCCGTACTATCGGGATAACCGAGCGGTGTTATTGTCGGCCTCGACGGTTCCGATTAATTATCGGGCGTATTAAGCCCACTACCAACCCTTTACGTGAAGCAAGATGGAGATTCAATAAAAGAAAAGACGAAGCGAAACGGGAAAAACAGTTCAACATAAGGCACATTTATTCCGCGGCACACGGAAAGCACACATATACAATTGCAACAATTATGCACCAAAAGCAATTGCAACGAAAGAAACACAACAATGCAAATATACTACCGACTACGCGAGCACATGGCAACACTTACACAGTTTTACTTTACAGACGGCACCGACAACACATATACTCAAAAGCAAAAGAAAAGGGCCACCCTCAAATACAAGGAGACAGACGGGCCTGTGGGCCGCGAGACCGGGTGGAGCCTACCAGTCTTGTGATGAGCCGCAAATGTGGCGGCAGTGCCCCGACTCCGCGCTCCTTCGCGGGTTTCGTTGGTACTGCTTGGAATGGGGTGGGAACGGGGCCCCCTTTCCGCACTATCTCAGCATGGGGGGGGGGAAAGGGAGGAATTGTTGATGCTCTGGGGAAAGAGGATAGCTGGCTTGCTTGGGTCCCGCGACGAGCGACTCCACTGCGACCTCGACCGCGCTCCCGACTTCCCCTCTCTGCAGCTCCCCGACAGACTCCGAACCCCGACAGACTGACTCTCCTCTAGACCCGTCTTGACTGCTGCTGCCACACTCTGCCGCTGCCACACTTCTCCAACTCGCCCGAGCCCAAAACTGACTGAATTCGCCCTGCGCTCGGCGCTTTATAGTGATGTAGGAGATCCCATATGCATATTTCTGGATCAGAACGAGCTCGGGGGCGGAGCCACGCTCGCCCATTGGATGGAGAAAACGGGGCGTGAATCTCCCCTGATCCTCCAATTTGCATATATCGATTCTACTCCGACGCGCCTGGAGGCGGGGCCAAACCGCCCCGCGCTTGCAGATTGGACGGATCAGAAGTGGGCGTGTTCGTGATTCCTGATCCGACTTCTCCTCGGAAAGGCCGCACTTTGTACCCGCGGCTCGGCGCGCGCCCTGTACGAGTCCAGGACAGCTTGACGCTCGGTGCCCACAAGCGGTGCGGGAATGGCCGCAGAAGGAGAGGCGAAGGTGGTGGAGGGTCTAAAGTGGCGGTCCCTGGCCACGGTGACGCTTGGAATGGCGGTGATGCGATATTTGCGGGAGCGAGCTGTGAAGGTAAAGGTCGTGGCTGTTGGCGTTGTTGTTGTTGTGAAGCGGCGTTGCGGTTGGTGGTTGTTGTGTCATGGCGGTTGAGACGTGGTTGGTTCAAAATAAAGATAGAACAGAAAAACGGCTATCTTAAAGGGTCGCAGCCCAAATGAATCACATTTATTCCCACTAAACAACGGGTTTGGGGCTAACTACACATGTACTTACAGAGATATCTCACCTACGGGACCTGAATCGTGGTTTGCGAATTTCCTCAACCGTAACAAAATATATATATATATATATATATATATATATATATATATATATATATATATATATATATATATATATATATATATATATATATATATATATATATATGAAGTTGGGGTTAATGAGGGTTCTTCGGGTTCCTTCTTTGTCTTCCGTTTCTTTATCTCTTAATGATTGTTAGCACAAGTGTTTGTAACCCCAGTTACCAATGACCAGGATCAGACGTCGAGCCAGCCCCCATGTCATAGTTTCCCTCATGTCCGTCTCTTCTCCCCATTTCCCCCCTGTGTTTAACTCTCAAATCACCCCCATTGTCCTTTCACACCATACAACTGCATTTTCAGATGGCACCTCCACATGTGCTACCCCAGTGCTATGAGAGTGCATGTTTAACACAGACGAGGTGGGGGTGGAGAGATCTCTCCGCAGGGGGTAGAGGGGTTGCCTATAAAAGGTGGCAATGCTCGCTGAGAGGCAGGGAGACACCATGGTGAGCGTACGTAGTGGAGACACAGGTAGATGCCACGGTGAGAGCATGCAAGAGAGACCCAGGAAGACATCATGGCGGAGAGACTCAGAGAGATGCCAAGCAAGACGTGCCAAATCGATGGAGAAGGGTGTGCAAGGCGAAAAGGGGTCTGAAGGCGAGTCTGCTGTAAAGTGCCGCTGTCGCCTGCAAGACAAGCCTGCGTTAACACTTCACCAGGGAAAACCGTACACCCTTTACACCACACACCTCTGTCAACTCTCCTGTTCGTTCTCTGTCCTAGTCCTAGTGTGCCACAGAAGACTAGACTAAAGATAGCCATTGAAACAGTTAATGTCAAGGTGAACTGTGTCAATCGGGTTTCTCTGCTATTTATATTCATATTCGCTTCCCGTGCCACAATCCTCATTACTAAATAAACCTGTTGTTTTGGAACTGCTGCTCTGATCAATTCCGTTTTTATAAAGCATTTAATTACTAGATCACAGCAGGAGAGCCGAGAATTACACACGCTCGCTCCAAGATGTCTCGCCTGAGTTCAAATTCCAACCCAGCTATAAAGTGTCATCCCGGTGTTTCACAGGCAGGGTGATTCATCAATGTGTGTGCCATCTCTCGGAGGGATGTTAAACTGGGTGTCACATCTGACGGAATCCCTCCCCCCTTTCTCATCTCCCCCTCCGCACTCTCCCCTCCCCTCTCACCCCTCTCTCCCACCCCTATCCCTCTCTCTCTCTCCTCTATCCTTCCCCTCCCTCCTCTCCCTCTTTCTCCCCCTCCCCTAATATTCCCATCAGCGAAGCGACAGGGTGTATTTGCTGGTATATATATATATATATATATATATATATATATAATGAAAAAAATTTTGGAGAGAAATTTGGATTTTTCATAAGAAGAATACTTCAGTGTCTAACTCCCACCAACTAATACTTGCAGACTAGTCCCCAATATTAAAGTCCATCTGAAGGCCTTAGTGATGCAACATGCTGCCTGTTCAGTGCAGTTCCCTGACAGTTTCATTTTGGGCTGAGACTCTCACTCAAACAGCCCAAAGGTAAGATGGATACCTCTGTTTCATCCTGACGGATGTATTATACACTTGCGGGATGTCCTTACACATTGTAACCAATTAACGAGCCGTGCTTCCCCATTGTCTCGGGTCACTTGCATTTGATTTTTCGTTTATTTATTTATTTCCATTTATTACCTCCACCACTGAAGGTGGAAGGAGGTTATGTTTTCAGCCCTATCTCTCTGTCTGTTACTTGGAGAATTTTTTTTTTTTTGCCAGGTATGTTGATCTGTAGCGTTTATCTGGCTGTTTTGTGTGTTCGTCACACGATTTTTGGGCACAATTTTCAAACAATCGTTCTGAATTTTTTTTGTATATGTCGGTGACCGTCCAAGGACAGCTGCTGCTTAATTTTGGTGAAGATCCGAATCTGCATCCGGATCTGGAAATTTTTAAAGTGATTCTTCACCATTGAGAGATGGGGCCAAAAACGATATGCATATATATCAAAAGGTTATTGATGGATTCCGACAAATCTTGGTGGACAGGTTGGCAATGCCACCAGGAAGAACTGATTCAATTTTGGTGATGATCAGAATCCAGATCTGCAAATGAGAATTATTTAATTTTTAACTGATTGCTCACCATTGAGAGATGGGGCTAAAAACGTTGTTGCATCATATCTCAAAACGTTGTGGACGGATTTGGATTAGCCTGATTGGACATGTTGGGTGTGTGACAAGGACTAACTGATTCGATTTTGGTGAAAATCCGAATCCAGATCCAGATTCGAGAATTTTTCAAGTGATTCTTCACTGTTGAGAGATGGGGCCAAAAACAATATACAGCACAATGACTCAAAAGGTTATGGATGGATTCCAACGAAACTGGGTGGACAGGTTCGGTGTGTGACAAGAACGAATTAATTTGATTAATTGG
Source organism: Eptatretus burgeri (assembly GCF_056783735.1). Lineage (NCBI taxonomy): Eukaryota > Metazoa > Chordata > Myxini > Myxiniformes > Myxinidae > Eptatretus > Eptatretus burgeri. Next base: position 13,524,830 of record NC_140974.1, read on the forward strand.
TGAATATCTGAATCCGGATCTGGAAACGGGAATTATTTAATTTTTAAATTGATTCTTCACCATTGAGAGACAGGGCGAAAAACGATGTATCGCATGATATGTTTTGGGCCCGACATGTTCTTGTGGATCAGACATTGTGTGGCGGAGGGATGCGCTCTACCGACTGCCTCCCTAGTATATATTTTCATTTACGGATGTTTTTTGACAGTTCTCTGATTTTTCCCGGTGTATTGGCTTTGATGTCCATCGGCACACAAAATTACCGTGCTTCCCCATTGTCTCGGGTCGCTTACTTGCATTTTTTCATGTATTTATTTTCATTTATTACTTACGAAAGCTTTAGATTTTGTAAGTATATTGATGACTTCCGTCCTCTGTTTGTGTGTTTGTTTGTTTGTTTGTGTGTTTGTTTGTAGGCACGATAACTCGAGAACGGAAGAAGCTACCAATGTCATATCACACCACGTGATTCAGGAGGGCGATGGCTCGTGCTGATTAGATTTTGGTCAAAATCGGTCAAAGGTCAAGGTCACAGTGAGGCTAAACATTCGATTTTTGATGGTTCGGTACAGAATCATCGTAGAAACTTCTGGTTTGCGTCGCTACCTTCTCGAGAGACAGCTTTTATTAGACAAGGTCAGAGGTCAAGTTGACGATTTGGTAAGTACCAGTCTCTGACTGCTTGTTTATATTTTCGTTTACCGATTTTTTTCTGATGGTTCTGTGATTTATCCTGGTGTATCGGCTCCAATGTCCATTGGCACAATATTTCAGCTTTCTCCATCACCCGGAAGGTACTGATCTTTCATATCAGTCAGTGAGTCAGTGGTTAGAATGAGCTCTATATATTACATTTAAAAAAACATCATTTTTTAGCTCGCCTGTTCGAAGAACAGAGAGCTATAGCGATACCCCCGGCGTGAGCGTGGAAATGTTAAAGTTTTAGGTGCAAGTTTTTTCCTTTCTAATGTTTTTATCTTCCACACTATTTTTTACTGATTACAATATACAAATACATATATTGCTTTCAAATTAAGCCTGGTGTTGGCGCAGTGGTTAGGGCAGCGGCTTGGGATCCAAAAGGTCCTGAGTTCAATCCCCGTTGGGACACTGAATTAATACACCAGGGGGTTGACTCAGCCTGTCATCCTTCCGAGGTCGGCGAAATGAGTACCAGTGTACTTGGCCGGTGTATACCCCGGTTAAAATAGGTGTACCATATCCCTGTGTCGTAAGAGGCGACCAGGGTTGTGTCAGGAAGGGCATCCGGCGTAAAACATGTGCCAAATCACTATGCGGATCATACGGATGATCCGCTGTGGCGACCCCTAATGGGAGCAGCCGAAAGAAGAAGAAGAAGAAGAAGAAGATATATTGCTTTAAAATTATTTGGATCAGACTTCACTGCAATGCTTTAAAAAATTAATTATTAGACGAGTCTTTTAAAAACGATAAATGTATAAACAGGCGAGCATTGGCTGGCTTTGACACCAACTCTGGTTATAACTTAAACACACATTCTTGTACATTTAAAAATGAAAATATATCTTTGGGTCTTGGATTGTGAGTATCGTGTTCGTAAAACCTTCTGAATGCCCCTCACCTGTCCTCATTTTACACATCTCCAAACTTCCGAACATCAAACTGTGAAAAGCAATTACATCAGAATGTTGAATCTTTGCCAGTGCAGTGACATGTAACATGTGCAGACCGTGATAGGGCTTACCATCAAGTACGACCCCGACTTGTGGCTTGTTGTCAGAACCCAGGATTTGCCAGACAGCAATTGGGGTGTGGGAGGCATCAGGACGGACTCGCAGCAGGAAGGAGAGAGTAAAGTCATCGGGCAATCCCTCTGCATGAATATTTCTGAAACACAAGAAGGAACGTTTGAAAAACAAAAACAAAAAAAAAACATTTACAGTTCCTTTTATGTGGCATGGTCAAAATGTAAACGAAATACTCACAATAGTCCAAGACGCACCAAGAAACAAAACAAAACAGGTACTCGGCAGAGCGCATACCTCTTGCCAGGCTGAACAGTTTATGTTTTGTATCCCACCGATAGATCTTAACCAAAATCGAATCAGCTTGTTCTTGTCAGCTACCCAACTCATCCACCAAGTTTCATCCGAATCCGTCCCTAACATTTTGAAAATCGTGTTATATATCGTTTTAGGTCCTATCTCTCATTGGTGAAGAATCACAAAATTTAAAAATCCTCATATCCAGATCCGAATCTGCACTGAGTATGGTCCCAATGGATGGATGGATGGATGGATGGATGGATGGATATTCATGTCTTGAAAAATAATTAAAAAAAAAAAACATTGGTGTATGTTGGAGTATTGTATCTCATTCTTAGAATATTTTGACCACTCTTCATAGGAACGAAATTCAATAAATTGGAGTACAACGAAACATTATTTCAGTAACCAAGTGCGACTCCGACTCGGTGGCAAAATAGTTAAGATCGTCCGCTCCGAGTCTGGGAGGCCAGCGTTTTGATTCCCTGCCGAGTCATACTAAAGAAATGGTACGTGCTGCTTCCTTGCACGATGCTCAGCGTTTGAAGGACTTGGCGTGGACAAACCCCAATAGTTGGCATCCATACGGAGGAAATTGCAACTTAATTGCCCACTGAGGATGGAGAGAAAAGTGTCATCATCATAAATGATGGCGTCACTGTTACCCAGTGTTGTGGGAAGTGACATCATTTCTCCCCAAGCTCAGTGGCCGTTTGTCTCAAGTCAAGTCCCGTGTTGTCTCATGTATTCAGCGACACTGCGAGCCTTCGACCCTGTAAACAAAAAAAAAAAACCCTTTTAAAGACCTTCACACAAAGCTGCTTATGAAGAAATAACTGACGATGCGATTGATTGATCGGACCTGCTTCCGTTTCGATCACGATGAAAAAACAATAATGGCAATCACACCTGGTTGGCTGTTCAAGTTTAGAGCCGGGATGCAGCAGGTAAGCGGTGAACACGTTCATTGAACCGGGCACCATTGAAACGCCGCTATGTTGGGAATACGTCTTGTCTGTGAGACCGAACGCTTCCATCATCTTAAACCCTGGAAGCGCAAGAGTCAAAAACACAACCATAATTTAATGCATGTACAGCAATCCACTGGCTTCAGGATAAGACTGGTTGCCGTGGAAGGAGATAGTCGTGGAAAATATTTTAACTTTCCCTACATTATTTGTGACAATCACAGGGAGATAACATCACATCAAACATTCGTCATCACACGAAATGGCTCTCTCATCATTCCGCTTCAATGTGCCGAAGGTCCCTACCTGATACTGTGAAGCCGTACAGATAGACAGAGGGGCAGGCTGAGGGTGGGTGAAACAACAACGATGATTACTCAGAATGATTTAAAATCAACATTTATTTATTCATTTCTCAGAAAGATCATTGCATCCGATATCTGAAAATGGACGCCTTTTACCGTGCTGTGCCTGCACAGTCACTTGCGAAGGTGAAAACAACATTCAGATTTAAATATTTTAACAGCACTCGGTCAAGGATGATAAAAAAATAAAATAAAATCTTTATCCTGCCGTACTGTGGTTAAATCCAACGCCTCGTAAAGGCGTTACGACAAAAATTCTGAAAAAGACAATTACTCGATTATACATGACAAAGCAGTAAAATGCAACATGATGACTTTTGAGTTGAGATGTTATAGATGTCAAAACACAATGTAACAACTCAACACTTGGAAAGAAAAAAAAAACAATTAATAACTCATCCTCACTGGCAGAAGCAACTTGGCAAATCGAGTCGGCAATGCGAACGGCGATTTTCCGCAGCTCGTCGAACTCGCCGACGAAGAAAACGTGATTGTCCACCGGACGGCTCGCAATCACGGCGAGTTCGGTGACATCGGCGCTGTCTATTCCCACGGCAAACACGCTGTGACCTGCAGTCAACCAGAGGGAAGGCGGTGAGCGATCAAATGCCTAGTGTGGTCGAACAAAGGACGACGCTTTCAGGTGCCACAGCTACTACTTTTAACGGACCCAATCATTCTCACTTTCTTGTGTGCTTGGCCAAAACATTTTTTGCTCAAATCCCAAGACATGGCTGGTCAGGCCTTAACGTTCGTTAGAACGTTACAGGAATTTGTCATTTGTTCCGTGCCGGCGCTAATTCGCCTCCTCTTCACGAGAGACACCGTGAGATTTTGTTTTTTTTGTTTTAAGTCGCCAACTAATGCTGGCCAATGGGTCCACTGGATTTACGTCCATCCGAGGGATGGCATTGCAACACCAGGATGACAATGTAGATCTGGGTGGAGATTCAAACGCATCTGAGATAGCAGAAAGGTGAGTCCGCATATTTTGTAAACCATCCCTCATGAATGATCACTGATCAAAAGAAGAGACCTTCCTCAAGTTTCAGTAGTACAACCACTTTGCTGCAGCCCTTTGGAAATCAAGCATGTGCTTCGCAGCCTTAACACATGAAAGGGACCATTTTCACTTTGTCGCTATCTCGAGACGTGTTTTGGAAAGACCCGTGCAATTTCCATATCGTAACAATTACTAAAAACAAAATTACATTCCACATATCACCGGGAAAAAAAAGAAAAGCTGCAGCACAAGCAAACGAGACATAAAACCGAGATGTGTGGATGCTGAATGGACTACGCTTGCTGTCACTCAGTTGTTTTGTGTGTTTGTCTGTCTGTCTGTGAGCAGGATATCTCAAAATGTTATGGACGAAACTTGGTGGACAGGTTTGGGTGTGTGACAAGGATGAAATTGTTGAATTTTGGTGAAGATCTGGATCTGGATCCGGACACGAGAATTTTTCGATCCTCGTGGAGGATCTCTAAGTCTTACTCACGTTGTTGTTCTTCATTTTCTTCTTCTGGACTTTTTTGTTTCACAGCCTACAGTTTTCATCGAAACTTCCTGAAACTTGGCGTATATATGTGAAAATACCCTACGCAGATAGTAACCATCTCTGATTTTGAAAATTCCTCCGACAAAAAACAAGTTATGACGTCAAAATATCTCCGCTAATGGAAATCGCCTAAAAAATTATCTCCGAAATCGAACGGGATATTAGCAGAGATGAATTACCGCACATATGATGCATCGCTATGACATGATATCAATTTTTATGACGTCATTCCTATTTTTTGACATTTTTTGTTTCACAACCCAGAGTTTTCATCGGATCTTCGTGAAACTTGCCATGTATTTGCAGAAAGCCCACGCGCAGGCAGTCACCATCTCCGATTTTGGAAATTCTTCCGAGAAAAAAAGTTGACGTCATAATATCGCCGCGAATGTAAATCACCTATACCATTATCTCCGAAACTAGGCAAGCTGTTTGAATTTTGTTTGCGGGAATCAAGCCGGGCATTAGCACAGATAATTTATCGCAAACCTGATACATCACAATGACGTCATATTCGTTTTTATGACGTCATCATTAAGAAGACGAGGATCTTAGCTCATTTGAACTTGTTTAATTACCTCCGCCATTTTGAAGTGATTCTTCACCATTGAGAGACTGATTATGGCAAAACTTGGTTGATGAGTTGGGTTGGTGACGAGAACAAGCCGATTACATTTTGCTTCAGGTCGAGATGCAGATCCGTCCAATTGGTGGGATTCGAAACATAAACTGTTCAGCCTGACGGAGGGAGGTATGCCGTGTACTGAGTGCCGTTCTCGCTGTTATGATTAATGAGTCAAACAAGCCATTTTCAATACAATTGTTTTGATCAAAGACGTCACTTCACATCACACTCATGCGGCACCATTTACCTGTGTCACCTTTATTTAACGTCTCCCATTTCAATCAAAACAAGTTCAAAATGGAAGGGCACCCGGTAGTGCGCATACCTCCGCCACATAATACCTGATCCACGAGAACATATCGGGCCGAATACATTTTTGAAATATCATTCCATACAATAAGTACCACATATCGTTTTTGACCCGATCTGTCAATGGTGAAGAATCGCTTAACAAATTAAATAACTCTCGTATCCAGATACGGATCCGGATCTTCACCAAAATCGAATCAATTCGGATGAGCATGAGATGAGCTGAGTAAACAATAAATTACTCCACTTCCTTTCTCGTTGTGCCATCATCAATTGTGCCGCAACTGCTACATCACTGAGCAAAGGATAAAAGGAGTAAAAAGTGGATCAAAATGCCTCCGAACGCAGCACACTGTACAACCTCGTTTCTGGTTATACGTTCAGTATCCTGAACATCCACACCAGAGGGCTCTCTGGCCGAAATGTCAAATAAAAATGTTCACAATACAGTACTGAAAAAGAGGACCAAGGAGGATATGGTGGGACGAGCAGGGACTATTGCCCAAACCTTGCTGCCAGGGGCATCTTGCCCCACCTTACTCAAAGAATACGAATGATAAGGAGGAATAAAAACACCAACAGAGGCCCAAAGAAGAAAAAAAAAATAAGTATCTGGAGAAATGCAGAAAATTCAAAATAAAAGGGCTTCAGAGGAAGCAGGGAGTGATATGGAGCTCTGGGGGTGGAGAGTACTTAGTGGAAGGAAGTTGGAGAAAATGGGGGGAAAGGATGAAGGAATGGGGATAGGGGGTACATCTCAGCATCAAGTTGACAAGCCACCACACTTTTTGATTCCACGGTTTCCTGTTACTGCATGCACGGCACGACAAGTCTCAGGAAGTACCTTGTGAGAGGCTCACATTGACATACATAACAATCAGTGTTTTCTTTGCCTTTCAAACAGCATGATTATTGCTGAAATAATGTGGGATTCACAATGGTGGGTCAGACCTGGACTCGGCCTGAGCTTTCCCATTATGCAAGAGGAAGCCAAAGTGGTCTCAAATTCGTTTGGGTAACAACAGGCAGAGAAAAAGTGAGAGTTTGTGGACATCTGGCAACTTTTCTGCTTGAGGGCTTTGATGGTTTGCTGAGATGGGGAATGGAAATCATAATGCAAGGCAGCTGCAAGTTTGTACTGGACGCTTCATCAGCAGAAACTCCCATGTGGGTAAGGTGGATCTGTAGGCACAAGATGCTGTGGCAAAAGGCAACGGCTTTGTGACGTGGTTCGAAACACGTCAGGAAGCCACAGGAGCAGTTTGGGAATATGAAATGGTTTGAAAACAATGAAGTTACCGTCTTGATGTAATCCTGCGTTGACTTTTTCTCATTATTACCTCCGCCACTGAAGGTGAAGGAGGTTATGTTTTCACCACTTTCTGTCTGTTTGTCCGTTTGTGTACAGGATATCTCAAAAAGGTTGTGGACGGATTCGCATGAAACTTGGTGGACAGGTTGGGCGTGTGACCACGACGAATTGATTCGACTTTCGTAAAAGATCCCGGATCTGGATACGAGAATTATTTAATTTTTAAAGTGATTCTTCACCATTGAAAGATAGGGCTCAAAAACGATATATAGAACATGATATCTCAAAAATGTATTGGGCCCGATATGTTGTCGTGGATCAGGCATTACAGGGCAGAGGTATGCGCGCCCACCAAGCGTCCCTCTAGTTAATGTCATGAAAACACACCAAAAGAAACAGAATTGGGAAATTTGGAAATGGATGGCATCGCTTTGTGGGAACTTGCCTTAAGGCATTGTCACCCAGCATGTTATAAATATTATAACTTTGTGACCTTGTGGAACATATGCTTTGTACAAGCTCCTCAAAGAGCATCAGGCAATGCACAAAACACAAGATCTGAAAATAGAATTTGCAGAATTTTTTAACAAACATGAACACATGACCAGTGACGCAATCCTCGATGAGAAGGCTATTCTCCCATTCCTCTTCATGATCACGACACAGCCATCTCAATCGCCAGTGATTAAGCTTATTACCCCGCTAGAAGCGAACCCCCCCCCCTTCCTCTCTTTCCCTCTTCACACAAGAAAGTAGGAAATAAGAAAATTAAAGTTTAGGAATATTCGGCCTGGGTAATAAATGGTGGTACTTCATAACATGAAAAAGTTATTTTGAAATCATAATCAAAAAAATAAGGCATGTGTTAGTGATGCAAGAACTCAAGTCCAAATGGAGTCTCAGAGCTGGAATGATGAGGGGCTTCTTACCTGTTTACCTGAGTTGCCGAGGACAGTTCAGCACAAAGTAATTATCCCCGAAAAATCATGTCATACTCCATGATACGTCATGTAATGATGAACTCACCACTCCGTTGTAGTTCTTCAGAAATCTTGTCGACCCTGTCCTTGGAGCGACCGTCTGTGATCACGATGACAGCTTTGGGCAAGGCAGTACGTGTACCAGAGCCTGGTGCGAGCAGCTCAGAACGCACAAGCTTCAGCGCACGGCCTGGTATGGATACAAACATAAAAACAGGACACAAAATGGAGCATAGATTAGAAAGCACCCGATTCTTCAAGTTATTGTGGCAAGGTTTGCCAGAAAATGCAAATAATGGTTGTTTTGATATGTGGAGGTTGGTGGATCATCATGGAGGAGATACCTGTCTTGGTGTTTCCTCCCATGTAGTCAATGTTGTCTATAGCGTCGAGCAGGTTTTCACGCTCTGTGTACTGCTTCAGTAAGAATTCCGTACGCGGCACATCACTGAACTGAGCCACGGCCACCTGCACGATGGGGCGAAATGGAGGAAAGTCTGACGGAAGGATAGTGTGAGAAATTATGTGCTCGACCTCAGCACAACGCTGAAACTTTCTGATCAAAACATAAGTTTTGTTTCAATTTTGAATTTGAAAAGCAAATGCAACAGGGAGTGTTGCAAAAAATATAAGGAAAACAAAAATCAAATTTTTATTAAATATAATATTCCACGAGGTATGATCGAAATAAAAAAAAAAATTCATTTGAAAACCAAACTCAGTGGTGCAATAGTTTGAGCATCTGCTCTGAGACTGACAGGTCGGTGGTAAGCTGGTTCAAACCCCAGCCAAGTCATACCAAAGACGTTAAAAATAGTATGAGCTGCTTCCTTGCTTGATGCTGAGTCTTTAAAAGGATAGAGCATGGACAAGTAACCATATGACTAGCGTTGGCTTAATGGTAAGGGTGGTGGGCTTGGGATCCAAGGATCCTGAGTTCAAATCCTGCTTGGCTGTTCAATTAATACCAGGTGGGGTTGAATCTGCCTGTCATCCTTTGGAGGTCAGCAAAATGAGTACCAGCTTGCTGGTATCCTGTGTTGGAGTGGTGACCCATCCAGGATTGTTCCCAACAGCCCAGAAGACTACTTAGGCAGCACCAAGGATGGAAACAACCATTGTGTATGCTTGATTGGCCTCGTATCCTCTTCGAGTCAGGGATCCAAACCGAGAAAGGCTGCTATTTTAGGAGTCACCGGACACCGCTTCCTATACTTTGCAGGCCTCATTCGTTCTTTAGTTTAGTGTCTTAGGATTAATAATCAAGAGACCTGCTCGGTCATCTCGATTGCGAACATCTCACAAATTGTATTTGAACATACGTACCCACCAAAAAATGGGTGCGATTTTCAGTATCACTAATTTTTCAAAAAACGTTTCATAAGTTCTTCAAATATCAAGTTAGACAGTTGATTTCAACCCCTAGTAAGGACGTTGGTATGGTCTTTCATATGCTGAGGTCACATGTGTCAAATTTCGCCAATTAGAGGTTGAAAAAATTACGTTTCAATGCAAATTGACCCCCAAAAATAGCTGAATCAGCAGTAAATATGTTTTCATTCATCTTAAACTTGATTTGGTGCTCTCAAAGTAACTTCTAGTAGATACAGTAGGGTCAATTAATATTTATTTCACATATATATATATATATATATATATATATATATATATATATATATATATATATGTACTTCGTATATGGCTTGGTCGCACGTCAGTACACAATGCTGTTGGCCTAGTGCTTGTGTGACTGTGATACAGTATTCAACTGAAGCTTCAATGGCATCAGGTTTTGTTGGAGATTCTCCGAAGAATGGCCCATACCCAATCAATGTCTGTGATGTGCTCTCCTCCACCAAAAGGGCATGAAAGGCATTCCATGAGATGACGCTGTCATGGTCACCAGTTTAAAAACAGTCGTTTTGTATCAACTGCCAAGAAACTGTGTGGTCTGATAATAAATGAGTTGCATGTTCTTCGTGTGTCAGGCTTACACCACTCATAGAACGACTACGCAGTCGATCTTGCAAGGTCAAACCACTGTCTTTGGTATGGAAGGGCTGAATCCCTGTACAAGAAGCTTTTCTGGATTTAGCTAATGGTACTGAAGCATAGGTACTTGAGAGATCATCCGTATTTCTTGGATATTGGTAGATGTGCGTTGTCCCATGCATTGTGCTACCATCTGCAGTGTGCTCGTGAAAATCCAAGTTGTCAATGGCGCAATAAGTGAATAGTCCACTTTTTAAATTATATGGGATTAATGGCTTGTCTTGTTCTGGTTCATCAGTGGGTTGTGCCATAGTGGTGATGTACCTCTGTGCGTCTTGATAGCTAATACTATTTCCAAAACGGTTCATCATTGTTACGATCTCTTTACTCCTTGTTTGTTTCAATACATGTAATGCTGATCCAATGTGCTTCGGATTCGGAGTGTTTGCCACAGCTGTAACGATATCTTGGGCCAAATTGAGGACTTTCTTGCGTTCCCGCTCTTTCAGTTGCACTCTCGTGTTAGGGTCTGTAAGTTCAGGTGTTGCGTCAGTAATCAGCCAGGCCACATGGTTATACAGCGATACAGGTAGACGTTCATTCGCAGTGTCAAATGTTATCTGCATAGATGTGTCGATGTTTTCTTTTCTGTTTTTCTTTAGCTGCGAAGCTGTCGCCTTGATATCTGTTTGTAAGGACTTGGCAGAAAGGTACAAGGTGATATTCCTTTCACGAATACCGTTCAATTCAGTAGAGTCGTCTTCACTCTCATCAGCACTTTCTTCGGAACTTATTTCATCTTTCATACTGGCGACTTTCGCAAGAAGATATCCTATTGACATATCTGATGAACAGATTATAGAGGATTGTCCTCTCTGTGGTACGATCATGATGGATGAACCATGTTGTCTGTAGTAGTGCTCAATCTTCTTTTTGATAGATGATGATCGAGAAGAGCTCAGGGAGGCCCCACTGTCTGACAACCAAGCCCTGTACTTGTCACGCAGAGAACTTAAGAAGATGATGTCGTTCGGACCATTAGACAAAAAATCCTCCTCGCTTGCAGTGATTTCATCTTGCAATCTGAGCGCCGTATCATCGAGTCGGTGGGTTACTGCATATAAAAATGATTGGAATCCCTTCTCGGTTAGTTTCTGTATTGTCTCAGCCGAGGACTGCTGGCAGATCACACATCGACCAAAGTCAGTGGACTGTCGTTTTTTTCTTACGTTCAGGTTCAGCCATTGTTCACACCTGCAAGTATATAATTTAAATGTTCATTCACATGAAGGCATATGCATGTTAAATCAATAGATGTGTTAGTTCTTAATTATTTTATTCCAATCTTAACTAACTGTATACTTGTAATCGCAGGTCCCATCTTCCGGATCAATAGGTAGATACACGATGTACCAAGTAAGTGTCTGTGGAGTGTAGTACTGCTATGCAACACGCAACCTAATATACATATAATAATGTCTAAATGATCATAATCTGTAATAAATATGTGTTAGAAACCTGTTGCTCATGTTGCGTACACATCCAAACCACCATTCGAGCAAGAAAAAAGTGTGGTCTACCGTTATCTGCAAAATAATGTTCATTGTATATACATGTATATAACATGAATATGTATGTGTATGAACACATGTACATGTATTTATATTCGGTATTATTATTATAATGACGACCAGTGGTCCTTATTGCATCTACTATGTCCCTTCGATAAGATAATAATAATATGAGTTGTTTAATTGATTTTTAGACAAATGAAAAAAATATTTATTGCTGATTTCGCAAATTTTGCAGGCAATTTGGACTGAAAATCTTTTTTTTTTCAACCTCTAATTGGCTAAACTTGACACATTTGGCCTCAGCATATGAAAGATCATGCCAAAGTCCTTACTAGGGGTTGAAATTAACTGTCTAACTTGACATTTGAGTAAATTATGAAACATTTTCTGAAAAATTAGTGATACCGAAAATCGCACTCATTTTTTGGTGGGTACCTATGTTCAAATACAATTTGTGATGTGTTCGCAATCGAGATGCCCGAGCAGGCCTCTTGATTCTTCATCCTGAGACACCAAAGTAAAGAAAAAACGAGGCCTGCAAAGTATAGGAAGTGGTGTCCGGTCCATCTTAAAATCATGGGTCTGGATCCCTGACTATTCCTACTTTGAAGTTCTTTGAAAGGGAACTTATTGCATCATATTGTGGAAGTATTGTATTATTTTAACATTTTTACGATCCAGATCTTCACCAAAATTTAACCGAGCTGTCGTTGTCACACACCCAACCTGTCTCACAAATTGCATCCGAATCCATTCATAACTTTTTGAGACATCCTGCTCACAGACAAACAGACAGACAGATAGGGGTGAAAACATAACCTTCACCCACCTTTGGTGGCGGAGAGAAGAAGTGAGATGTTAAATACATCTTAAAAGATGTTAGTATCACAAACATGATAATTAGGAAACGGGCACAAGTCCACGAGTCCATCCTTAGATTCAAATTAAACCAATAACAAGGAGAGATGCATTCAAAGTACATCAACCTCATGCCAAATAAATAAATAACATCCTCCAGCGTGCGCGACATTTCTGGGGTGCCTCCGACGCCTGGCGATATCGCTGTGCAGCACATGGAGACGGAATTGGGAAGGAGTGGTGTACAATAATTAAGTAATTAATCAATTAATTGATTTATCTAAAAATAAAAAAACGCCTTTTTTTGCCAAAGTACTTGTTCACTATTGTGCCCAAATTTCAGCTTCCGAGCTCAAAGGATGGCAGGGATATCACCCTGACAAATAAACAAATGAAATTGCTCGTTGATCAAGGAATTGCCGGATTAACTTTGTCATATCTCCATGATCTCTGAAAAAACCAAAAACCTGGAAATCAATTTGGTTCTTATAAGTCGATAGTGCTACTGTTTAATGAGTTATAGCACTTAGTTTGGTCATGATCATAACTTGGAAGTCAATCGGACTTGAAATGGCATTTTTATGGCAATTTGAAATTTTTGACCCGACCCCCCTGACATTCGACCCCCGACCGCTAAGAAGGGTGTTGGTGTGACACCCCAATGAGACATATGGTTGGATGCAGAATTGGAAGATTCACATTTTGGATTTGGTTTGAATTCGATACGACCATTTTAGCGGACGTTATTGCGAAAATAAGAATTTCTATTTTTCGGTGACCTTGACCTTGACCTTTGACCGAGATTCACCAAAAACGACAAGTGTCTAAGTTCGACCATGGCCGACGTCTGTACCCAGATTGGTCATGATCGCTGAAACGGTGTGGCTGCTACAGGGTAAACAAACACACAAACAAACAAACAAACAGACAGACACACAGAATGACACACACAACCGACCAACATAATTGCCGAAATCCAAAGGATTCCAGCAATTAACAAACAGAGTGAAAACTGAGTACGCCCTTTCAGCGAGCATCATCGCCGGGCCGTTCGGCGCGTGGCTGGCGATGACATCATGCATCGCCTGGAGATGGAATAGGGAGGGGCGGTGTACAATGGATGGGACAATAACAAGGAGGTTAATAAAGAGCAATGCAGAAACTGAACAGAACGAAAGACTATGATAATTAAGAAAAAGAATGATTTCTGGCAATATCTCTTTTGAACGTTAAAAAAAATAAAAGAAATTAAAAAAGCCCAAACATGTGACCTGAACACCGCTGGGTCCAATGATTTCAAAGGATTCGACGAGGCTGTGGACGAACTGCAACACTGTCTTGAAGTTCTCCTCACCCATACTCCATGAGCCATCCAGCATGAAGACTAAATCTGCCTTGGCCCTGTAGCAGCCTGAGACGCACAGAAATGTGTGCAAAAAGTGATGCGACTGCAAACATGAGCTTTAATGTGGGTCCCATGTTACAACACAATAGAATTGAATATCAGGTGATGAGATTATTCTTAAGTGGAAAATTACTGGATGCATTGAAAATTGGTTGTTAAACAAATATTGTTGACGTCATTTTCTTTCGGTCTGGGGTCAGCGGAGGTGAAGCGAAATCAACCGAATGCAGGATACGATTACACACCTGGAATAACCGGAGGGAGTGTCGGTTCAGGGTCGGATAACAGGTGGGGATCGATGACGTAGTCTGTTGAGACAGAGGAGAAAAACAAAAATCTAATAAACCCGGAGGTGGCTTGGTCGTTTCATTATCAAGGTAGTGCATTTCACATCCCCTTGTGGTAGTTTTAAATCTGACGCTGTACTGTTTTGAGCCAGGCAACCGGTCACCCGTGTGGCCCCTCGAGGAGCCAAGAGGAGCCGAGCAACAGGTTTTGTAATTTACCGAATGAACATGTATGACGATGATGATGATCGAGGATGTGCAGCAAAACGAGAAATGAAAAAACAAAATGAAAAAAACCAGAATGGAAGGAGAATGAGGAATAAGGAAGGAAATAAATTAATTCTGACTCTGCCTCTCCGAAATTACACTCTCACTCAGTCCTTCTGCAAGTATCAGCTGGAAATCCCGCAATCATACGGGGGAGTCTCACGGTCTTATTCAGATTGGAGACATTGCTGTCCTTTACCGCTTCTCTTTTGGACTTGTTCCTCCTCCCCTTTCTTCTCTCCACTCATCCCTCGTCCACGTAGGTCATACACATTTTTACAGAAATCGAAAATGTGTTTTCCAGAAATCAAAAAAAAATATATATATATATATATTGAAAAAATTATTCCAGAAATTGAAACAATTGAAACATCTTCCCTCCTTCGTTTAACGTTGGCTCCTCTACAACAGGTGTACAACACAAGAGATGGAAGCAATGAAGAAACACGAGAAAGTACAAATGGTAGTGATCTTCGGTTTTAAAAACTGAAATGGGACAGAGAGGATCAACCACTCACTTGTGGACTGCAAGATGCTCCGCATGGGACCTTCGGCACCACGGTAAAGACCCTGCACGCTCAGTTTGTACTCAACGCCCGGGAGAAGGTTTCTCATGCAGTGCGTGTTAGTGCCGCGTGCCACACGGAATTCCTTCTTTGGCTGCTCTCCTGTGCAAGCACCAAATATCAAGTTATTGATGTGCATCAGTGCGAGATCAAACAAACTTAGGGTGAACAGTTGCAAACATCGCAACAACTTTCAAATTGCGGAAGGTTTTAGGTTATCGACGAGAAGAGGAAGAAAAAAATAAATAAATAAATCAAGGCTTGTGATAAAACAATCGCAATCCGTCTCGGTCACCAGAAGCGACAAGTGCAGGCTGACACTCGGTAATTAGAGAGGTGGGTGGTGGTCAAGGTGGGCACCTCGAAGAGCATCCAACGTGACTTGGTAGCTGCTGGCATCACGGTGCATTTGCCATTCCACACAGAAGCTCGTGGTATCCAGGTTTGTGGCGATGAGATCACTGATTTCCATATCACCTGATGATCAACAGGGTCAACTGTTTCAATGAAGCACTTTATTCAGGAAATGAAGAAAAAAAAATAGGAAAAAAAACCAAAAACATTATTCATGAACTGATTAAATCACGTCCTCCTTTTAAATCAATTATATCAGAATTATTATTATGGTCATCTTAATTATTCCCATTAACTTTATATGCAAGCCGACGTGGTGTGATTCGGGTAGAAATTCAAGCCATCGTTTGTTGTGAGTCGGTCTTCCAACCAGAAAGAGTAAAAACAAGAAAAAAAAGTTTGGGCAGAAGATGTAATATTGTTCACAAGATATTGAAAAATCCTATATATATATATATATATATATATGTATAATTGCTGACGACTCCACCCTCTGCCGTGACATCCCTCATCCTTCAGACAGGCAGCTGCAACCTCTTCCCTCTCTTCAGACCTTGATTAAAAAAAAAAAAAAAAACACCTGGAATATGTCTTTCAATCCTGATAAATCGCACTCTCACTCTCTCTCTCTCACTCTCTGAAAGAACCATCTGGCGAACTGTCTTATCTACTTTTGAAACAATCCTCTTGAGAAAGATCAGTTCCTCAAACTCCTTGGTCTCACTATCAGCCATGATCTTTCTTGGGCAAACCAGATGTCAAAGTTGGCCTCCGAAGCCAGCCGCCGACTGGGCATCCTCTGCCGTACAAAGTCCTTCCTTGGCACACCTGGACTCCTATCCACCGACAAGGCCTTCATCGGCAGCTTGATGGAATGGTGCTCTCCCCTCTGGGCTGGTACCCCTGCTTCACACCTTGCTCAGCTTGATGCCGTGGAAGCCAAGGCCTTCGAGACCATTGGAATCTCCCGTGATGAAGCCGAGTCTACGGGCCGATGACTTTGCCATTGCAGAAAGCTCAGTGGTCTCTCTGTCTTCTTCTGCCTCCTTTCTGGTCTTGCACCCTCTGCTCTTTCTGTGCTTCGTTTCCTCCAGGTTTCTGGAGGGCGCACGCGGTCCACCGTCAATCCCCTTCTGTGAAACTCCAAAAATCCAGAATCGCTGCTCACCTCCACTCATTTGTTCCTCTTTTTTTTCCATACCTGTGGATACAACTTCCACATTCTCTTCGATCTTATCGTTCCCTCCAAGGCTTCAAGACAACTGTTGACCGCCATCTCAGATTGTCCCCAATCCAAAACCATTATCTTTTCTCCCTCGTTAAACCACTCCCCCCTCCCAAATTTCCAATTTCTCTTTCCTGATAGCTTGTTTTTGTATCCATGTTATCGACCCCCTGCATCCACCCCTACCCCTCATTCTTAACCACATCCATCGTTGTCTGTCTCCCTCTATTTTGTCTCTCGGCCCTGCTGTTAGTATTTCCCTTTTTCTCTCTGCTGTTCCTTTTGTTATGTTGTGTCCTGATACTTCTGTGTTCTACCTCTCATACGAGCCTTGACTCTACACAAAAAAGAAAGATGCTCTCAATGGTAAAGATTGTGAAGGATGTCATGAAAATAAGGAGCATTGTTCTTATCTGTTTTGACCCTTGTTTGTCCATTTTCTGTCCAGCAGTTTTTAAAAAAATCTCTGACCCATTGTGTGAGTGCATTGATCTTTCATCCTCTAACGTCAACAAACTGTTCGATAAGCATAGAATATCATATTTAATAAAAGAAGCAACGGAATACAGCAATACTGATTTGCGATGCAAGGAAACATCATGTGCAATGGTGGCAGCATGCATTATGGGACACCAGGGAGCTTACGTGTGGCGGTGCGGGTCTTCAGTGGAGCACTTGACCCACTTGGGTATGTGGCTGACACCTGCACAATGTAATCTTCACCGATTTTAAGGTTTTGCACCAAAACAGAATTGACGTTATTTCCAACCACCGTCTCGTATGCCTGTCCACCCACTGCAGGGGGGAAAAAACAAAACACACACACACAAATAATCATCATAATCATCATCATAATCATCATCATCATCGTTGTAATCATCATTGGTTAGTGGCACAGCAACACCGCTGAAGCAGAGCCCCTATTACCGGTTGACTGGTACTCATTTCGCCGACCTCGGAAGGATGACAGGCTGAGTCAACCCCCTGGTGTTAATTCAGCGGGGAAAAAACGGGGCTCGAACTCAGGACCGGAGGATCCCAAGCCACCACCCTAACCGCTAAACCAACACCAGGCACTGAAGCATATGAAGAACAACCTTCTTATATCTTAGCGGGTTATGAACATTGTTGGGGAGTCATGCGTAACCAGGATGACTGAAAATCCGTAACTGTTCCACGTTAAGATCACTCATGTTCAATCCGAATAATCTGATGTTGTTTTTGTACGGGGATTGTTTTTTGGATCACTTTGGGGATTTTTTGGTATTATTTCTGCAGGACGAAGGAATAAAAACCCTCAAATCACAACATGTGCTCACTGAAGAATTGTCCATGTGTGCGAAGGCTCGTGTCGATCTGCTTCGGCGGACAAGTCGAACAATGGATTGAATGAACAGGACATCGATTGAGGAATGCTAATCGTGGAGGGAAACAAGGGCAAGCCTTCTCCTTGCGGCTTCGTCTTGCTTTTCATGGGTGCACTAGTCGAGCACATGGTCTGAGGTGCTCCGCAAGGCCCAAAAAAAACCTCATGTAAAAAAAATACGTTTCAATGATGGGAAATAAGTCTGGAGACGGCGATGGTTCACGAGCAATGTACACGGTTCGCCTTTTTTAATTTTTTATGGCGGGAATCTGGAAAAAACGTAAATAATGAAAGTTGTAGTACTCGAAGAGCACGACTTGGATACCAACTTTCATTTGAAACAGTTGAAAACCCGAGGAGCTCGATGCCCAATTTATTGATTTTTTTTTCACATTTTCTAAGTTCGTAACCTTGTGACCTTGACCTTGGGACGAAAATTAAAAATCGAGCTCCGTGGGGCTATGCAGGTGCCACAGGGCTAACCAAATACCGAAACCCCTGCCAGATTCGACAAACCCCTTCGGAGAAGATGTAACTTGAAACCGGCTACCCCAAAAAACACACGTTTTTTGGGCGTGGCTCTGCCCATAATGGGCGCACCATGCCCATTCTCTGGAAAACACAACTAGATCATGATAGAAACCTCCCACCAAAATTTTATCAGGATCGGATCAAAACCCACGGAGCTATGCTCGGGACGGACAGACAGACAGACACACACCCATAACGAATATAGTGGTCACTTACTGACTCGTGAACCAATAAAAGTAAAGGATGATAATGGTAAACGTTGAAGTGGAATAATTTGAAAGGGATGTGGAGGTTTCACCATTGTATAAAATAAAGTTATTAAATGAATATTCCAACGTTTCTGCTTAATTTTAATTTAATTTTATAGTGTCTAAACTAGGACACTCGGTAGAGCGCAGCCCTCCGCCAGCTTGAACAGTTTATGTTTTGTATCGCACCTATAGGCTGGATCTGGATTCGGACCTGAACCAAAATCGAATCGGCTTGTTCTCGTCACCGACCCAACTGAGTCACCAAGTTTTGTCATAACGCGTCCACCATTTTCTGAGATATCGTGCTACATAACGTTTTTGGCGCTATTTCTCAATGGTGAATAATCACTTAAAAAAAATTCTCATATCTGGATCTGGATTCGAATTTTCACCAAAATCAAATCAATTCGTCCTCGTCAGACACCCAACATCATGTCCACCAAGTTTCATCCAACTCCGTCCACCGACTATTGGAGATACCCGTTCAATAGACAAACAGAGAGGAGTGAAAACATAACTGCGTCCCCCTTCGGTGGCACGACGGAGCTTGTACAGGACATGAGGAGACAGACATCAATGTACTTGAAACATGAATTACAATTTTAAGGACGTTAATAGAAAATGGACAACGCGCGGTGCACCGGATTCCAAGATTTGAACCTGGGTTGCCGACGTCATGAGCTACGGGTTCAGTACAGGTGGGAACGAGTCCGAGCAGGTCATCCAAAAAATGGATTAAAGTGAAATGAGCACACGGCACGGAAACATTGCAGCGTCTTTTCGATCGAACCACAGCGAGACATCTTTCCTCACTTTTTCCCTGCCAGGAGCATATTCCCCCCATCTCACTCCGCTGGATGTTTTCATTCTGAAAACCTCTCCAACTCAATACACTGTGTTTCAGCAAAATGCATTTTGGCCTGGAGTTTCCTTGCTGGCAGCTTCTTGTGTCGCGGTGCGACTGAATAACAGCCAATTAATGATGAAAAATCCGTTTTCCTGCAATGAAACCGAATAACACATTCTTCCATGGGTAATGAGCACTGACATATCATCGAGCTACTGAAAAACCAGCACAGAAACAGTCACTGGAACTGTTCGTTCGGTGAAACGTTGTTGTGAGATTTCCGCTTCTGACAATGCTTTCTCTGGATTCCATAAACACACCGACGTCCTAAGTCGTACAGGAAAGGCCTGGAACCTTGCTTCTCGATAAGTGCAGAATAATAACTCTTTATAGCTTCAGTGCTGATGAAAATGGATGCTTTTCACTCGGTTGAGATCCTCAAGTCAACAGCATTGATCGTCAAAATTACAGGGAGAACATCCAGCAGATACCTCAGTCTCTGGAAATGGCTCTGGAAACGAAATACTGTCCACCAGACAAATAAAACTTCATATCTCGGCTTTGCAACTACATCAACATTCTGTTATTTTCATCATTATTATCTCCGCCACCGACGGTGGATGGAGGTTATGTTTTCAGCCCTGTTTGTCTGTCTGCCTGTCGGTCTGTCTGTCTGTCTGTGTGCATGATGTCTCAAAAAGTTATCGACAGATTTGGATGAAACTTGGTTGACAGATTGGGTGTGTGACGAGGACGAACTCATTAGATTTTGGTGACGATCTGGATAGCAGAATGATGTTAACATTTTAAAGTGATTCTTCACCATTGAGATGGGGCCAACGATGATACATAGCACGATATCTTAAAACGGTGTGGACTGATTGTGACAAAACTTGGAGGACAAGTTGGGTAGGTGACAAGAACTAATGGATTCGATTTGGTTTCAGGTCCAGATGCGGATCTGGCCTCTCAGTGGGATACAAACCGTAAATGAGATACGTCCGTCTCGACATATCTCGAGCTTTTCATACAGTCTGGCATCTTGACTTTCTCTCCAAACTCTGCCTATGGCATATGATGCCAACTCCACACACGGCTTACTGACGTCCTCTCTTCACGTAGCCAACGTGTGTCGTTCAACGGAATCCTTTCATCTCCTTTCCCTGCCAAGGCTGGAGTGCCCCAAGGCAGTGTTGTGGTCCCAGTCCTAGTCCTGATCTTCATCAATGATCTCTCTGAATCTCTGAAAAATCCTCTTTTATATTTGCTGATTACTCCACCCTCTGCCATGACGTCACTCACCCTTCAGCCAGGCAGGATGCGGCCTCCTCCCTCTCTTTAGACCTTGACAGAATCACAAGCTGGTCAAACACTTGAAATACGTCTTTCAATATCCTGACGAATCTCACGATCTCTCTCTGAAGGGACCGTCTGAGAACCCCCTCTTGCTCAGCTTGACACGAGGGAAATGAAGGACTTCAGGATTGTTGGAATCTCCTGGGATGAAGTTGAGTCGAAGGACTTATCGCTATGCCATCACAGACAGGTCAGTGGTCTTTCCGTCTTCGACCACCTCCTTTCTGGTCTTGCACCCTCTGCTCTTTCCCTGCTTTGTCCTCCCCCCACCCCCAGGTTTTTGCAGGGTTCATACGGTCCACCATCAACCCCCTTCTGGTGAAACTACCTAAATCCACCATCACTGCTCACCTCCACTCATTTGTTTCTCTTTTTTCAAGCATGTGTAACAAACTTCCACAGCCTCTCCAATCTCATTCTTCCCTCCAGGTCTTCAAGACATCTGTTCACCAGCATCTCCGATCATCCCCAATCCAAAACCATGCTCTTTTCTACCCTCATTAACCCCCACCCAAATCCCTCCTCCACCAAAATTACCAATTTTCCTTCCTTGGTGTTTCCTTTTGTATCCATATTGTCCACCCCACGCATCCTCTCCTGCCCCCATTCCTCCCCTCACCCTTTGTTTGTCCAAGTCTCCCTCCATCTTGGCCTTCACACCTTTGTTGGTGGTGTTTTCCCCCTCTCTCCACTGTTTATATTCCATGCGTCTCCACTGTTTCTTTTGTGTCATGTTATGTCTTCATCTGTTCAGTTTATTCGCTCTTCCAAGAGCCTCGACTATGTATACAAAAAAACCCCTGTTCAGCCTCACGGAGGTATGTTATTTTAATTCGAGACTGCACTTTCATCCATCCTCAATCCATCTCCAAATGCCATACTCAGACTGGAGCATCAGTGATGCTTTAGCTGTTGCTTGACAGATAACACATTGGGTGGTTTGCCATTCCATTCGCAACAGTAGTCAAGGGTCCTGAGTTTGAGCCCCTATCGGACCATTGAATTAACACCAGGTAGAGTTGACTCAGCCTGTCATCCTTCCGAGGTCAGCAAAATCAGTACTAGTGCACTGGTAATAGGAGCATCACATCAGCGGCACAGCCGTGCCCTCAGCCAATGATGCTACCCGTAGCCTTGTGCTGCATACGAAGGAGGAGAAGGAGGAGGTATTCAAGGTAGGAGTTTGGAATTTGGCCATGGCACTTCCACACATTGACGCACTCTTTCGAAAGGTACTGTTGTGGGTCTTCAACGCACATCAACCAAGCTTTAAATGGAGCCGGTTTAATGTCCCCTCAAAAAAAAAAAGCATACTCCATGATGCATTGCCCTTCTTGAAGAGCACCGGAGTCTGTTGTCAGATCCTATCCCAAAAGGAATCAAACTCTTGATCTTACAAAGTTCGATATTAAATACAGAAACTTCCATTGCAACTTAAAAAATGGTTTAAATCATTTTTCTTTTTCAAGATATATGGTTATTGTAAGCTTGCGATTAGGGTCAAAGGTGACAATTGTATGGACAACAAGGCGTAGATCATACAAGGCCCGATAATTTATTTAATTATTCTGTGGCCATTTGAAGGTCTCTTTCCCTTCTTGTATTTATCCACCATGGACGCAGAACCGTCTGAAAGGTTGTCTGCTTTCACGGAAAGGCTTGCTTTCTATCAATGGATGCCAATGTAAGCTGGCTCAGAAACAGCCAAGAAATAGAATAAACAGACACCTGCAACCCAGGCCTTTGGGCTTTGGCAAACAGTTCCATGTCCACAGTACATTCCACTCCCAGTTCTACGCCTCCACTCCCAGTCATATTCCTCCACTCCCAGTCATATTCCTCCACTCCCAGTCATATGCCTCCACTCGCAGTCATACGCCTCCACTCCCAGTCATACGCCTCCACTCCCAGTCATATTCCTCCACTCCCAGTCATATGCCTCCACTCCCAGTCATATGCCTCCACTCCCAGTCATACGCCTCCACTCCCAGTCATATGCCTCCACTCCCAGTCATATGCCTCCACTCCCAGTCATATGCCTCCACTCCCAGTCATATGCCTCCACTCCCAGTCATATGCCTCCACTCCCAGTCATACGCCTCCACTCCCAGTCATATTCCTCCACTCCCAATCATACACCTCCACTCGCAGTCCTACGCCTCCACTCCCAGTCATATGCCTCAACTCACAGTCCTATGCCTCCACTTCCAATCATACGCCTCTACTCCCAATCATACACCTCCACTCACAGTCCTACGCCTCCACTCACAGTCCAACGCATCCACTCCCAATCATACTCCTCCACTCCCAGTCATATTCCTCCACTCCCAATCATATGCTTCCACTCCCAGTCATACGCCTCCACTCCCAGTCATATGCCTCCACTCCCAGTCATATGCCTCCACTCCCAGTCACATGCCTCCACTCCCAGTCATATTCCTCCACTCCCAATCATACACCTCCACTCGCAGTCCTACGCCTCCACTCCCAGTCATATGCCTCAACTCACAGTCATATGCCTCCACTTCCAATCATACGCCTCTACTCCCAATCATACACCTCCACTCACAGTCCTACTCCTCCACTCACAGTCCAACGCATCCACTCCCAATCATACTCCTCCACTCCCAGTCATATGCCTCCACTCCCAGTCATATTCCTCCACTCCCAATCATACGCTTCCACTCCCAGTCATACGCCTCCACTCCCTCCAGTATGGGATCCCTCCAGCTTTCTCAGGCCCTATTGCAGAAACTACCTCATGGACTGGAATCCATCACACCTTGGCTCCTTGGCCAAAGGCAATCCACATGTTCTCAAGACCTAGTTCCTGTAAGGATGGCAGTACAGATATTGCTATGACAAGTACATCCGTGTCATTATCCTTAATGATAATGGACTTTCTACCATCCATCGTTGCATCCCTGGTGTGTACAAATATTTGAGTGTCAGCTTCTTCATGACAACGTGGAGACACAGCATCCAGTGACTTCCTTGTGTTGCTAATGGCATATTCTCCTTTTGTGACAATGACTGTGCTTGTCGTCTGTGCTTCACACATCTTCTCCACAAGGAAGTGAAACAGCTCAGTCTTGTTGCTGTCATCTCGAAGAAAGCTTCTCCAGTTACTTGGGGTCTTACTGGTTCCTGTCACTTCTTCGGATTCCTTGCCCCCTTTTCGACCTTGCCTCGGACTTCAGACTTGACTTCTTGTACACATCAAACACTACGTCCACCCTCTCGTACCTGGCACCAGAGGATTCCACCTTTGGGATGATGTCTTCTTTAGCATAGTCATCAAATATCTTAGAAGTGCGTGGAGGAAGAGCATTGATAAGTGCTGAGCCATCAATGATGACTGAAAATCCCCTTGGTTCTCTGTCTGGGATGTTCACTTGCACTTCAAGAATTTCAGCCGGCTGTGACTTCAAACTTTTTTGAAGTTTTTAATTTTTTTTCAAATTTTGAAAAATTTGGATTTTCAAATGGCCAATCGGGCAGGTTTGATCAGAAAGCCCTGCAGAACAGAAATGCCAAAATTTGATGCTTGTATCATAATTTACACGATTTTTCACCTATCTATACTACTACACGAGTCCTACGCCTCCACTCCCAGTCATACAACTCCACTCGAATACCAGTGTACTGGTACAGGGGCACAGCATCAGTGGCTGAGTCGTGCCCCAACAAAATGATGGCTACCCGGCAGCCAAGCTGCAATAATTATGTGAACTGTGACTCTGTTATTGCTCAGTTTACAATAGAAACAAGAAAGAGCATTCATGAGATTTGTCGAGGCAAGCCTTTTCACACAAGCCATTGAGTATGACATACATATATATATATATATATATATATATATATATATATATATATATATATATATATATATATATATATATATATATTAAAAAGAAACCTTTTAATTCAACAAATGTATTTTGAATGGGAAATTTTATAATCCAATTTGATTGCTGCGTAAAGTTGCATGTTGCGTGAGGGTAATAAGTTGAATCAACGCGTGCTTGGAATGAACGATATATTAGAATAGATCGAGGTGCGGATAAACGTACCCTGAGGAACGGGCACGGCTAACCTGGACATACTCCACATTCACGGAATAAAATCAAATCACGGTTAAACCAGGCTGAACGGTTTATATTTTGTATCCCACGGATAGGCCGGATCTGGATTCACACCTGAACCAAAATCGAATCCTCGGATAAGTCCAAAGGAGAAAGATTGAACTCGAGTTTGCAAGGCAAGTCAGCATGGAATTACTCAGGAATGCAGGTAACATAAGTGTTTTGACTGTAGTTTTGTGATGAGAAATCTTAAAATAAAATAAAAAAACTCACCATAGCGGGGTCCCTACTTAAAGGTGTTCCAAATATCATGTTCTGTTGACCTTTATGTTTCAACCCATTCACTTCACACTGGACATGTAGCTTCAAATGACACAACATACGGACATCTTGAAGGTCAAGCAAGAGATTGTGCCATTCTTTCTGGGCATGTGTTGTTCACTTTAAAGAGTTGCGTTCTTAGGTCTAGTCGCCAATAGTATATTCGAGTTCAATATGGGTGGACCAGATGAACACCTCACTTTTGATGCCGTTTGGTGCATGGTTGGACCACACTCGTCCGTAATCAGTAACCTTTCGATCGATCCTTGAACAACCTTTAATACCATTTCACTGATGACGATACTCTGTGGTCCTCTGTGCGGAGCGTTGGTGCTGCCTAAGCAGTCTCCTTAGCTATTGGGCACAATCCTGGATGGGTCGCCACTCTGACACAGGATACCAGCAAGCTGGTACTCATTTTGCCGACCTCGGAAGGATGACAGGCAGAGTCAACCCCACCTGGTATGAATTCAACAGCCGAGTGGGATTTGAACTCAGGATCCTAGCATTGCAAGCCCACCACCCTAACCATTAAGCCAACACCAGGCATATACTGTGTGGTGAACATTGCCAAGCACCAGCAAGAGATAAATGACACCTCTGTCCATTTATACCAGGTTCCCCAAGGTAGCACACGTTTATGAACAAAGCCATCCTTCGTTTGCCCTTCGTCTTCGTCCATTTGTCCCTCTTTCCTCTTCTCTAAACATGGCTGCACCCTCCACTTTATGTCAAACAACATCCCATCACTCCCTACAGACATATCTGACCACTTGTCTGGCACAAATATGACTCTTACAATCATGCAGTGGGCTGGATGGCAATTAATGAACATGAAACAATTCTACAATGCGTTCCATCTAATGTTGCAGCTGCTTTGTAAACCTCATAGGAAACTTTATTGAAAATGGCATACCAGCTGGTTGGTACATGACTCGGAAGCCCATGACAGTCGTGTCCGGTGAATCCCAGGAGACGCGGAAGCGGTTGTACCATTGATCAGTGATGCGTATATTCCGGGGTCCATCCAGTGCCACTGACATCAAGATAAAGACATCATCACAGAAGTGCTACATTGGGGATTTGCATGACAGTATTGCTATTATCATGATGATAATAACTATTATTATTATAATTATAATTATAAAAACATGTGATTGCATCTCTTTTGTCATCATTAATATTTCTAGTTTATGTAAATCATAATGAATGGTGCCAATTTTAAGATGAGCATGCATGCTTTTCCGAGTGCTTGGTGTGGGAAAGGAACATCGTACAGGTGCGGCCGACGCCCGTCAGTGAACTTCCCTCCCATTCAGCATAGAGCGCAGCCACGGTGACTTTGTACGACGTGTCAGCTGAAAGTGGCTGCAACACCACAGCACGTGCATGGCCTGGCACTGTTACCTGTACAACGCGAGAGTGACTCAATGACAACGAGACCTTTTAAATCACCAAGCATGCTCGAAAGCAACGTGAAGTGGTGGTGTTGGTGGCAATTATATTCAACAGGTTTTCCAGGTAAAGTGAACATGACAATTGTTTGAGCCAGGTGTTCACATCAATGCTGTTGTCGTATTTGAAAAGATGTAATATCAATTCAATTCAAATAATAATCAATAAAATATATCCGAGGTGGAGGCAAAATAACAACAACAATTAAATTTTACAAAATGGATACCTACTCTACATCATTCTGCCATCCGTAAAGGGATCTAAATGATTCACAATTCACGCTGTCACACTGGAACTCACCTCTCACCTGTCTCGTCTGGGTTCGAGCGATTGTCGACTTGGCTATAAACTGTCTGATTGGTGATTTGCAGGCAGGGCGTTGCTTCAATTAGTGTACCATACATAGCTCGGTGACCCATCTGCCAGCATTAGCTCTTGTCCCACATCCCACGCACCATGGTTCTTCCAAAAGCAGGTTCTTTGGCGAGGGTTGCAATCCTGAATGGGTCACTACCCTGACGCAGGATACTTGACGGAGAGTGCAGGGACTTGTTCAGGGTGTTGGCGGTAACTCGATGACTCTTCTCGACAGACAACGTGGAATCTTTAACATCCACCAACTAAAGCTGGCAGATGGGAGGGCCAGTTTAACGTCTATCCGATTGACGGTGCACACGGTGATGAATCGCCCTCCCTGCAAAACTCCAAGATGGTAGTTTATAGCTGTGTTGAGCTTCAAACATAAGACAGCTCAGAAGCGAGCGTGAATACAGTGCCTAAAGGAAGTCTACACCCCCTTTCAAATTTTTCACCTTTTGTTTCCTTGTAGCCTGGAATTAAATTGCATTAAATCAGACTTTTTCAACCTTTACTCACACATTGTAACCCAAAACTTCCAAGTGAAAACAAATTCTACAATTTTCATAAAAATTAATTAAAAATACAAGACTACAATATCTTGGTTGGATAAGTGTCAACCCCCCGTTATAATGGCAATTGTAAATTAGTTCAAGTGTAACCAACCACCATCAACATCACACACAAGTTAATTGGCTTTCACCTGTGTTAAATTGTAGGGATTCTAATTATTTCAGAATAAAATCAGCTGTTCCTGCAGGTTTCCTCTGCTGAGTAGTGCATTTCACAGCAAAGACTCAACCACATAAACCAAGGAGCTTTCAAAGAACCTCCGGGATAAAGTTGTGGAAAAGCACAGATCAGGGGAGGGGTATAAAAATATTTCATAGGCCTTGAATATCCCTTGGAGCACAGTCAAGACAATCATTTTGAAGTGGAAGGCGTATGGTACCACCAAGACCCTGCCTCGATCAGGTCGTCCCTCCAAACTGGATGACCAAGCAAGGAGGAGATTGATCGGAGAGGCCAACTTTGAAAGAGCGACATGCCTTTATGGCAAAGACTTGTCACTGTGTACATGTGACAACAATATCTCAAGCACTCCACAAGTCTGACCTGTATGGTAGGGTGGCAAGAAGGAAGTCGTTACTCAAAAAAGCCCACCTCGAGTCCCATCTGAGGTATGCAAAAAACCACTCCGGAGATTCTGAAGCCATGTGGCAAGAACTTTTGTGGTCTGATGAAATGAAGATGGAACTTTTTGGCCTCAATGCGAAACTTTACACTTGGTACAAACCCAACACAGCGCATCACCCAAAGAACACCATCCTTACTGTGAAGCACGGTGATGGCAGCATCATGTGATTGGGATAATTCTCATCAGCAGGGACTGGGGCACTTGTCAGGATAGAAAGGAAAATGGATGGAGCAAAATACAGAAAAATCCCAGAGGAAAACCTGTTCACCTTCACCTTTCACCTTCACGGACGGAAGTTCACCTTTCAGCATGACAACAAACTGAAGCACACAACCAAAGCTAAACTGGAGTGGCGAAGGAACAAAAAGATAAATGACCTTGAGTGGCCCAATCAGAACCACGACCTAAATCCAATCGAAAATCTGTGACATGACTTGAAGATTGCTGTCCATCACCGCTCCCCACACAACTTGACTGAGCTCGAACAGGTTTGTTTAGAAGAATGGGCGAATATTGCCAAATCAAGGTGTGCAAAGTTGGTAGAGACCTATCCCAACAGACTCACAGAGCTCTGTAATTGCTGTCAAAGGTGCTTCCACCAAGTATTAACTCAGGGGGGTGGACACTTATCAAACCAAGATATTCTAGTTTTGTAGTTTTCAATTCATCTTCTGAAATTTGTGGAATTTGTTTTTCACTTGGAGGATGTGGGTTACGATGTGCAGATAAAGGTGTAAAAAGTCTCATTTAACGTAATTTAATTCCAGGCTACAAGGAAACAAAAGGTGAAAATTCTGAAAGGGGGTGTAGACTTCCTATAGGCACTGAACCTCAAAGCGATCCTGCCGGCTCACTGGTGGACGTGAAAGAGCTCACAATGTCCTTTGACCAACCGTAGGCAAATGATCACTGGCATTGTGAACAAAATTTTCAATTCCTGTCCTAATATGTGTCGAGACGTGACATCAGCAGCACAGCAGTGTGCAAGCAATGTTGCAAACGGCCGAGAAGTCGTTCCTGAATCCCAGTCCAAAATATGAATTTACCAATGATGACGAGCCACACTGAGACCAGCCAAGGCCAGGCTGGAAGCCACTTTGAGTTCTGGTGTTTTTCAGATTGCATTCAGCAATAAGACGAGCAACACGCACACAATGCAATCTACATTGTACAAGATGTCATTTTTTGGTTAAAACACATGAATAATATCAAGGTCAACATCTCGAGTTTGGGGTGGTGGGAAAGTAGGAATGAGCAAATGAGGGTCCACCGACATGTTGATCTAATTAGCAGCATTTTCCAAAGGGACAAGGATAAAGAGAGTGGTTTGTTATCAGCTTGCCAATGGAAGTCCAGGGTCGGATGACTTCCACAATGGCCTACTGCTTTCATTATATCACGTAGCATCCTAAACATGCACTAGTGAGAGCAATCGCATGGAAAAGTTATCTTCGTGTCTCCCCTCTGAACGGACAGCATAACTCTTCAATCTGTGCCCCGTCTGCGGTGCCCCCAGGTGTTTCATCGTCAAATCCAATTCTGTCGGTGAGTCTTAGACTAGACATGGAAAAAGGTGAATGTCAGCCTCCTACATGGGTCGTGCAATAACACAGCAACCGTGTACATGCGAATGATAATCCTCGTTACCGTTTGCTCGGGCATGGTGCGACGGATGGGAACGTAAGTGACGCGATACTGGAGTACGTTGCCATCTGCTGAGTCCCACAGCACCTCGAAACTTGTTGGGGTTTCGTGTTGAAAAGTCAATTTACGTGGTCTCCTCCTCTCCGTGACGGGGTCTGGAAATTAAATTTGGCAACGGCCATTTGCATCGCCTGCTCGGTGGCAAAGGTTTGTAAATGGAGCGTGAGCAAGTAAAGTTTCAAAATGTGTCAAGAGTCTTCTCACCTGGGAGAGTTAACGGGGGCTCAACTTCACCCGTCTCCTCGGTGAGATCTGTTGCACAAGGTCGCAGCACGAAAGTGAAAGCGATACGCAAGGTGGAAAGGAGTGCAGGCAATGGGTACAATGACAAAGACGAGACAATTTAAACAGATACTTCTGATGGGGTGTGCGGGTTTTGCTCACGAGTGATGAAGGTTCCGATTAGAGCTTCGCTGTACGAGTTGTCCTTGTATTTGCTCGACACCTGCACCTCGTACTCGGTCCATGACTCAAGGTAAGTCAATGTCACACTCTTCTTGTTGGCTGGGAGCATCAACTGTGAAGCAAATGGTTGAATCATGATTGATTGTGCGGTCATTAACCACTTCCTGCATCTGTGTTCATGACATAGATGGCACAACTCAAACCAAAGCACCTTTCTAAACCTCTACCTTGGACCTCGACCGTTCCGCTCCTTCAAGCTCTTCAATCAGCGCTGCATACCCACATAGCTATGTAAACATTGTATTTGATTTATTAACTGGTATCCTCACCTCCAATGTCTGAGTGGGATCTTCGATTGGCATGTACTCAACCAAATAGTTGGCGACATTCTCGTCATCGTGTGTCCAAGAGATGTGGACGCTTTCTTCCGTTAAGTCTGAGAACTGAAGTGCTTGAGGGGTTGTGCGCTGCACTGAATGCACAATAAAGAAGGGAAGTACATGATGTACATTTGGTTTAATCTGAGGTACAGTGTCGTCTGTCCCACGCATATGTCCTCAACATTACATATGTCCTCAACATGACATATGTCCTCAACATTACATATGTCCTCAACATTACATATGTCCTCATCATCACATATGTCCTCATCATCACATATGTCCTCAACATTACATATGTCCTCATCATCACATATGTCCTCATCATCACATATGTCCCCAACATTACATATGTCCTCAACATCACATATGTCCTCAACATTACATATGTCCCCAACATTACATATGTCCTCAACATCACATATGTCCTCATCATCACATATGTCCCCAACATTACATATGTCCTCAACATCACATATGTCCTCAACATTACATATGTCCTCAACATTACATATGTCCCCAACATTACATATGTCCTCAACATCACATATGTCCACAACATTACAGATGTCCTCAACATCACATATGTCCTCAACATTACATATGTCCTCAACATTACATATGTCCCCAACATTACATATGTCCTCAACATCACATATGTCCACAACATTACAGATGTCCTCAACATTACATATGTCCTCAACATCACATATGTCCACAACATTACATATGTCCTCAACATTACATATGTCCTCAACATTACATATGTCCTCAACATCACAGATGTTCCTCAACATCACATATGTCCTCATCATCACATATGTCCCCAACATTACATATGTCCTCAACATCACATATGTCCTCAACATTATATATGTCCTCAACATCACATATGTCCTCAACATTACATATGTCCTCAACATTACATATGTCCCCAACATTACATATGTCCCCAACATTACATATGTCCTCAACATCACATATGTCCACAACATTACAGATGTCCTCAACATCACATATGTCCTCAACATTACATATGTCCTCAACATTACATATGTCCCCAACATTACATATGTCCTCAACATCACATATGTCCACAACATTACAGATGTCCTCAACATCACATATGTCCTCAACATTACATATGTCCTCAACATTACATATGTCCTCAACATTACATATGTCCTCATCATCACATATGTCCTCATCATCACATATGTCCTCAACATTACATATGTCCTCATCATCACATATGTCCTCATCATCACATATGTCCCCAACATTACATATGTCCTCAACATCACATATGTCCTCAACATTACATATGTCCCCAACATTACATATGTCCTCAACATCACATATGTCCTCAACATTACATATGTCCTCAACATCACATATGTCCTCAACATTACATATGTCCTCAACATTACATATGTCCCCAACATTACATATGTCCTCAACATCACATATGTCCACAACATTACAGATGTCCTCAACATCACATATGTCCTCAACATTACATATGTCCTCAACATTACATATGTCCCCAACATTACATATGTCCTCAACATCACATATGTCCACAACATTACAGATGTCCTCAACATTACATATGTCCTCAACATCACATATGTCCACAACATTACATATGTCCTCAACATTACATATGTCCTCAACATTACATATGTCCTCAACATCACAGATGTTCCTCAACATCACATATGTCCTCATCATCACATATGTCCCCAACATTACATATGTCCTCAACATCACATATGTCCTCAACATTACATATGTCCTCAACATCACATATGTCCTCAACATTACATATGTCCTCAACATTACATATGTCCCCAACATTACATATGTCCCCAACATTACATATGTCCTCAACATCACATATGTCCACAACATTACAGATGTCCTCAACATTACATATGTCCTCAACATTACATATGTCCTCAACATCACATATGTCCTCAACATCACATATGTCCTTAGCGTAATGCACAGGTATTGTGTGGAACATACAAGAAAAGCACTTTGAAGATTGTGTCCATTGTTTTGTGTTATAATCCTGTAGTTGCATTGCGACAGGTGAAGGAAAGTTGTAAATGGTACCATCTGGTTACAGTTGTGGAAATGCTCCGCGGTGTTGCACTCAACACGTAAGGGATCCCTAGTTTTGATATTTCCTTGTCATTTTGTTTAGTTAGGTGACCCTACCCGTTGTATCAGGGACAGGGAGATAGATGTGTTGTGTGTATAGCAGGTTTGATTCCCCCTTTGTAATATCCGTCTTCACCAAACACTTCCAATCCCTCTCCCCATCCCTCTTAAACCTCACCTCCCCACACCTTCTGACAGTGCAACCATGATTACATTGCAGTACGAAACGCAGACAATCAAAACCAGTCCAGCGCTACAATCACCACTCTGAAAGGCAATTCCTGTGTATTCCACACTGCTCCGCTGGATGTGTATTCCACACTGATGTGCTGGGTGTGTATTCAACACTGATGTGCTGGGTGTGTATTCCACACTGATGTTCTGGGTGTGTATTCCACACTGATGTTCTGGGTGTGTATTCCACACTGATGTTCTGGGTGTGTATTCCCAACTGATGTGCTGGGTGGGTATTCCACACTGATGTTCTGGGTGTGTATTCCACACTGATGTTCTGGGTGTGTATTCCACACTGATGTTCTGGGTGTGTATTCCACACTGATGTGCTGGGTGTGTATTCCCAACTGATGTGCTGGGTGTGTATTCCACACTGATGTGCTGGATGCGTATTTCACATTGATGTGCTGGGTGTGTATTCCACACTGATGTTCTGGGTGTGTATTCCACACTGATGTGCTGGGTGTGTATTCCACACTGATGTTCTGGGTGTGTATTCCACACTGATGTTCTGGGTGTGTATTCCACACTGATGTGCTGGGTGTGTATTCCACACTGATGTTCTGGGTGTGTATTCCACACTGATGTTCTGGGTGTGTATTCCACACTGATGTGCTGGGTGTGTATTCCACACTGATGTGCTGGGTGTGTATTCCACACTGATGTGCTGGGTGTGTATTCCACACTGATGTTCTGGGTGTGTATTCCACACTGATGTGCTGGGTGTGTATTCCACACTGATGTGCTGGGTGTGTATTCCACATTGCTGTTCTGGGTGTGTATTCCACACTGATGTGCTGGGTGTGTACTCCACACCGATGTGCTGGGTGTGTATTCCACACTGATGTGCTGGGTGTGTATTCCACATTGCTGTTCTGGGTGTGTATTCCACACTGATGTGCTGGGTGTGTATTCCACACTGATGTGCTGGGTGTGTATTCCACATTGCTGTTCTGGGTGTGTATTCCACACTGATGTGCTGGGTGTGTATTCCACATTGCTGTTCTGGGTGTGTATTCCACACTGATGTTCTGGGTGTGTATTCCACACTGATGTTCTGGGTGTGTATTCCACACTGATGTGCTGGGTGTGTATTCCACACTGATGTGCTGGGTGTGTATTCCACACTGATGTGCTGGGTGTGTATTCCACACTGATGTGCTGGGTGTGTATTCCACACTGATGTGCTGGGTGTGTATTCCACACTGATGTGCTGGGTGTGTATTCCACACTGATGTTCTGGGTGTGTATTCCACACTGATGTGCTGGGTGTGTATTCCACACTGATGTGCTGGGTGTGTATTCCACATTGCTGTTCTGGGTGTGTATTCCACACTGATGTGCTGGGTGTGTATTCCACACTGATGTGCTGGGTGTGTATTCCACACTGATGTGCTGGGTGTGTATTCCACACTGATGTGCTGGGTGTGTATTCCACACTGATGTGCTGGGTGTGTATTCCACACTGATGTGCCGGGTGTGTATTCCACACTGCTGTTCTGGGTGTGTATTCCACACTGATGTGCTGGGTGTGTATTCCACACTGATGTGCCGGGTGTGTATTCCACACTGATGTTCTGGGTGTGTATGCCACACTGATGTGCTGGGTGTGTATTCCACACTGATGTTCTGGGTGTGTATTCCACACTGATGTGCTGGGTGTGTATTCCACACTGATGTGCTGGGTGTGTATTCCACACTGATGTTCTGGGTGTGTATTCCACACTGATGTGCTGGGTGTGTATTCCACACTGATGTTCTGGGTGTGTATTCCACACTGATGTTCTGGGTGTGTATTCCACACTGATGTTCTGGGTGAGTATTCCACACTGATGTGCTGGGTGTGTATTCCACACTGATGTGCTGGGTGTGTATTCCACACTGATGTGCTGGGTGTGTATTCCACACTGATGTGCTGGGTGTGTATTCCACACTGATGTGCTGGGTGTGTATTCCACACTGATGTGCTGGGTGTGTATTCCACACTGATGTGCTGGGTGTGTATTCCACACTGATGTGCTGGGTGCATATTCCAAACTGATGTGCTGGGTGCGTATTCCAAACTGATGTGCTGGGTGCGTATTCCAAACTTATGTGCTGGGTGTGTATTCCACACTGATGTGCTGGGTGTGTATTCCACACTGATGTGCTGGGTGTGTATTCCACACTGATGTGCTGGGTGTGTATTCCACACTGATGTGCTGGGTGTGTATTCCACACTGATGTGCTGGGTGTGTATTCCACACTGATGTGCTGGGTGTGTATTCCACACTGATGTGCTGGGTGTGTATTCCACACTGATGTGCCGGGTGTGTATTCCACACTGATGTTCTGGGTGTGTATGCCACACTGATGTGCTGGGTGTGTATTCCACACTGATGTTCTGGGTGTGTATTCCACACTGATGTGCCGGGTGTGTATTCCACACTGATGTGCTGGGTGTGTATTCCACACTGATGTGCCGGGTGTGTATTCCACACTGATGTGCTGGGTGTGTATTCCACACTGATGTTCTGGGTGTGTACGCCACACTGATGTGCTGGGTGTGTATGTCACACTGATGTGCTGGGTGTGTATTCCACACTGATGTTCTGGGTGTGTATTCCACACTGATGTTCTGGGTGCGTATTCCACACTGATCTTCTGGGTGTGTATGTCACACTGATGTGCTGGGTGTGTATTCCACACTGATGTGCTGGGTGTGTATTCCACACTGATGTGCTGGGTGTGTATTCCACACTGATGTGCTGGGTGTGTATTCCACACTGATGTGCTGGGTGCGTATTCCACAATGATGTGCTGGGTGTGTATTCCACACTGATGTGCCGGGTGTGTATTCCACACTGCTGTTCTGGGTGTGTATTCCACACTGATGTGCTGGGTGTGTATTCCACACTGATGTGCCGGGTGTGTATTCCACACTGATGTGCTGGGTGTGTATTCCACACTGATGTTCTGGGTGTGTACGCCACACTGATGTGCTGGGTGTGTATGTCACACTGATGTGCTGGGTGTGTATTCCACACTGATGTTCTGGGTGTGTATTCCACACTGATGTTCTGGGTGCGTATTCCACACTGATCTTCTGGGTGTGTATGTCACACTGATGTGCTGGGTGTGTATTCCACACTGATGTGCTGGGTGTGTATTCCACACTGATGTGCTGGGTGTGTATTCCACACTGATGTGCTGGGTGTGTATTCCACACTGATGTGCTGGGTGCATATTCCACACTGATGTGCTGGGTGCGTATTCCACACTGATGTGCTGGGTGCGAATTCCACACTGATCTTCTGGGTGTGTATGTCACACTGATGTGCTGGGTGCGTATTCCACACTGATGTGCTGGGTGTGTATGTCACACTGATGTGCTGGGTGCGTATTCCACACTGATGTGCTGGGTGTGTATTCCACACTGATGTTCTGGGTGTGTATTCCACACTGATGTGCTGGGTGTGTATTCCACACTGATGTTCTGGGTGTGTATTCCACACTGATGTTCTGGGTGTGTATTCCACACTGATGTTCTGGGTGTGTATTCCACACTGATGTGCTGGGTGTGTATTCCCAACTGATGTGCTGGGTGTGTATTCCACACTGATGTTCTGGGTGTGTATTCCACACTGATGTTCTGGGTGTGTATTCCACACTGATGTTCTGGGTGTGTATTCCACACTGATGTGCTGGGTGTGTATTCCCAACTGATGTGCTGGGTGTGTATTCCACACTGATGTGCTGGATGCGTATTTCACATTGATGTGCTGGGTGTGTATTCCACACTGATGTTCTGGGTGTGTATTCCACACTGATGTGCTGGGTGTGTATTCCACACTGATGTGCCGGGTGTGTATTCCACACTGCTGTTCTGGGTGTGTATTCCACACTGATGTGCCGGGTGTGTATTCCACACTGATGTGCCGGGTGTGTATTCCACACTGATGTTCTGGGTGTGTATGCCACACTGATGTGCTGGGTGTGTATTCCACACTGATGTGCTGGGTGTGTATGTCACTCTGATGTGCTGGGTGTGTATTCCACACTGATGTTCTGGGTGTGTATTCCACACTGATGTTCTGGGTGTGTATTCCACACTGATGTTCTGGGTGTGTATTCCACACTGATGTTCTGGGTGAGTATTCCACACTGATCTTCTGGGTGTGTATGTCACTCTGATGTGCTGGGTGTGTATTCCACACTGATGTTCTGGGTGTGTATTCCACACTGATGTTCTGGGTGTGTATTCCACACTGATGTTCTGGGTGAGTATTCCACACTGATCTTCTGGGTGTGTATTCCACACTGATGTGCTGGGTGTGTATTCCACACTGATGTGCTGGGTGTGTATTCCACACTGATGTGCTGGGTGCATATTCCACACTGATGTGCTGGGTGCGTATTCCACACTGATGTGCTGGGTGCGTATTCCACATTGATGTGCTGGGTGCGTATTCCACACTGATGTGCTGGGTGCGAATTCCACACTGATCTTCTGGGTGTGTATGCCACACTGATGTGCTGGGTGTGTATTCCACACTGATGTGCCGGGTGTGTATTCCACACTGCTGTTCTGGGTGTGTATTCCACACTGATGTGCTGGGTGTGTATTCCACACTGATGTGCCGGGTGTGTATTCCACACTGATGTTCTGGGTGTGTATGCCACACTGATGTGCTGGGTGTGTATTCCACACTGATGTTCTGGGTGTGTATTCCACACTGATGTGCCGGGTGTGTATTCCACACTGATGTGCTGGGTGTGTATTCCACACTGATGTGCCGGGTGTGTATTCCACACTGCTGTTCTGGGTGTGTATTCCACACTGATGTGCTGGGTGTGTATTCCACACTGATGTTCTGGGTGTGTATGCCACACTGATGTGCTGGGTGTGTATTCCACACTGATGTTCTGGGTGTGTACGCCACACTGATGTGCTGGGTGTGTATGTCACACTGATGTGCTGGGTGTGTATTCCACACTGATGTTCTGGGTGTGTATTCCACACTGATGTTCTGGGTGCGTATT
Organism: Eptatretus burgeri; assembly: GCF_056783735.1. Classification (NCBI taxonomy): domain Eukaryota; kingdom Metazoa; phylum Chordata; class Myxini; order Myxiniformes; family Myxinidae; genus Eptatretus; species Eptatretus burgeri. Next base: position 13,563,184 of record NC_140974.1, read on the forward strand.
CCACACTGATCTTCTGGGTGTGTATGTCACACTGATGTGCTGGGTGTGTATTCCACACTGATGTGCTGGGTGTGTATTCCACACTGATGTGCTGGGTGTGTATTCCACACTGATGTGCTGGGTGTGTATTCCACACCGATGTGCTGGGTGTGTATTCCACACTGATGTGCTGGGTGTGTATTCCACACTGCTGTTCTGGGTGTGTATTCCACACTAATGTGCCGGGTGTGTATTCCACACTGATGTTCTGGGTGTGTATTCCACACTGCTGTTCTGGGTGTGTATTCCACACTAATGTGCCGGGTGTGTATTCCACACTGATGTTCTGGGTGTGTATGCCACACTGATGTTCTGGGTGTGTATGCCACACTGATGTGCTGGGTGTGTACTCCACACCGATGTGCTGGGTGTGTATTCCACACTGATGTGCTGGGTGTGTATTCCAAACTGATGTACTGGGTGTGTATTCCACACTGATGTGCTGGGTGTGTATTCCACACTGATGTGCTGGGTCTGCATTCCAAACTGATGTGCTGGGTGTGTATTCCACACTGATGTTCTGGGTGTGTATTCCACACTGATGTTCTGGGTGTGTATGCCACACTTATGTGCTGGGTGTGTATTCCACACTGATCTTCTGGGTGTGTACGCCACACTGATGTGCTGGGTGCGTATTCCACACTGATGTGCTGGGTGTGTATTCCACACTGATGTGCTGGGTGTGTATTCCAAACTGATGTGCTGGGTGTGTATTCCAAACTGATGTGCTGGGTGTGTATTCCACACTGTTGTGCTGGGTGTGTATTCCACACTGTTGTGCTGGGTGTGTATTCCACACTGATGTGCTGGGTGTGTATTCCAAACTGATGTGCTGGGTGTGTATTACACACTGATGTGCTGGGTGTGTATTCCACACTGTTGTGCAGGGTGTGTATTCCACACTGTTGTGCTGGGTGTGTATTCCACACTGATGTGCTGGGTGTGTATTCCAAACTGATGTGCTGGGTGTGTATTACACACTGATGTGCTGGGTGTGTATTCCACACTGTTGTGCTGGGTGTGTATTCCAAACTGATGTGCTGGGTGTGTATTCCACACTGTTGTGCTGGGTGTGTATTCCACACTGTTGTGCTGGGTGTGTATTCCACACTGTTGTGCTGGGTGTGTATTCCACACTGATGTGCTGGGTGTGTATTCCACACTGATCTTCTGGGTGTGTACGCCACACTGATGTGCTGGGTGCGTATTCCACACTGATGTGCTGGGTGTGTATTCCACACTGATGTGCTGGGTGTGTATTCCAAACTGATGTGCTGGGTGTGTATTCCAAACTGATGTGCTGGGTGTGTATTCCACACTGTTGTGCTGGGTGTGTATTCCACACTGTTGTGCTGGGTGTGTATTCCACACTGTTGTGCTGGGTGTGTATTCCACACTGTTGTGCTGGGTGTGTATTCCACACTGTTGTGCTGGGTGTGTATTCCACACTGTTGTGCTGGGTGTGTATTCCACACTGATGTGCTGGGTGTGTATTCCACACTGTTGTTCTGGGTGTGTATTCCACACTGTTGTGCTGGGTGTGTATTCCACACTGTTGTGCTGGGTGTGTATTCCACACTGTTGTGCTGGGTGTGTATTCCACACTGATGTGCTGGGTGTGTATTCCACACTGTTGTTCTGGGTGTGTATTCCACACTGATGTGCTGGGTGTGTATTCCACACTGTTGTGCTGGGTGTGTATTCCACACTGATGTGCTGGGTGTGTATTCCACACTGATGTGCTGGGTGTGTATTCCACACTGATGTGCTGGGTGTGTATTCCACACTGTTGTGCTGGGTGTGTATTCCACACTGATGTGCTGGGTGTGTATTCCACACTGTTGTGCTGGGTGTGTATTCCACACTGATGTGCTGGGTGTGTATTCCACACTGATGTGCTGGGTGTGTATTCCACACTGATGTGCTGGGTGTGTATTCCACACTGATGTGCTGGGTGTGTATTCCACACTGTTGTTCTGGGTGTGTATTCCACACTGTTGTGCTGGGTGTGTATTCCACACTGTTGTGCTGGGTGTGTATTCCACACTGTTGTGCTGGGTGTGTATTCCACACTGATGTGCTGGGTGTGTATTCCACACTGTTGTTCTGGGTGTGTATTCCACACTGATGTGCTGGGTGTGTATTCCACACTGTTGTGCTGGGTGTGTATTCCACACTGATGTGCTGGGTGTGTATTCCACACTGTTGTGCTGGGTGTGTATTCCACACTGATGTGCTGGGTGTGTATTCCACACTGTTGTGCTGGGTGTGTATTCCACACTGTTGTGCTGGGTGTGTATTCCACACTGATGTGCTGGGTGTGTATTCCACACTGATGTGCTGGGTGTGTATTCCACACTGTTGTTCTGGGTGTGTATTCCACACTGATGTGCTGGGTGTGTATTCCACACTGTTGTGCTGGGTGTGTATTCCACACTGATGTGCTGGGTGTGTATTCCACACTGTTGTGCTGGGTGTGTATTCCACACTGATGTGCTGGGTGTGTATTCCACACTGTTGTGCTGGGTGTGTATTCCACACTGATGTGCTGGGTGTGTATTCCACACTGATGTGCTGGGTGTGTATTCCACACTGATGTGCTGGGTGTGTATTCCACACTGATGTGCTGGGTGTGTATTCCACACTGTTGTTCTGGGTGTGTATTCCACACTGTTGTGCTGGGTGTGTATTCCACACTGTTGTGCTGGGTGTGTATTCCACACTGTTGTGCTGGGTGTGTATTCCACACTGATGTGCTGGGTGTGTATTCCACACTGTTGTTCTGGGTGTGTATTCCACACTGATGTGCTGGGTGTGTATTCCACACTGTTGTGCTGGGTGTGTATTCCACACTGATGTGCTGGGTGTGTATTCCACACTGTTGTGCTGGGTGTGTATTCCACACTGATGTGCTGGGTGTGTATTCCACACTGTTGTGCTGGGTGTGTATTCCACACTGATGTGCTGGGTGTGTATTCCACACTGATGTGCTGGGTGTGTATTCCACACTGTTGTTCTGGGTGTGTATTCCACACTGATGTGCTGGGTGTGTATTCCACACTGTTGTGCTGGGTGTGTATTCCACACTGTTGTGCTGGGTGTGTATTCCACACTGTTGTGCTCGGTGTGTATTCCACATTGCTGCCAAGATGCATCTTCCACACTGCCATCACAGTGCGGGAAACTTCAGAACAAACCACTCCAAGAAGCTCTGGGCCATTCGTGGGCCAAAGAGAAAGCAAGGTGTGCGGGTCAGAGGGTGATCTGGTGATCTCCGCTCCCATAAATCATGTATCGCCCGGGTGCAATAAAAGACATTGCATTCCACGGCTTGCTTGCTTGCATCCAAGGAACAGAAAGAGGAATGAGGAGAGCTGCTTGTGACGACAGAATGAGAACTGCCTTGTTCGAAAGGGATGAAACAGGACAAGCTGCACCAGAGGGAATCTCTGTGAGTGAACGGGCAGCACAGGCTCCTCAAGACGCAGTGGCCATACATACATGACCTTTCCTGTCCCTACTTTCTAATTCGTCGACTTGAGATGCACAAAGGAGCGATCAAAGAGTTATCAACGATTCACCCTCTTGACTCATCTGGGTGAGGGCACTGACATGCATATCACACTTTCCTCTTGCGCTTACATTGCATACGCCACACTTCTTCTGACACACTGCACCACATCACCCTCCCTTTCCTCCCTCCCCACCACTCTGGGACCAACGTGAGCCCACGGTTCACGTCGGGTGAGCAAGAGGCTGACCTCAAAATAATTTCTCTCTCTCCACCTCTTTCTCTCTTATTTCCCCGGAGTGACTGAGGCATGCTTGTCTTGTGTTTAGAGATAAGATAAGATTGAATAAGGAGTTCTTCTTTTTGTGCGAGGGGTGAAGCTGTTCTTTGTGACACTGCTTCTTGTACATACTGTCTGTAAATGCATACCTTTATCCAATCACTATCTTAACTTTCCAAACATGCTCCATTGTCTGTTTCCACCATTGGTTAGACATTGTGTGTAATAAATAGATGGGAGGTTGTACCCCATTGATTCACTGCAGTAGTTTAGCTGACTTCCCACCTTCGGTTTTGTTCGGCCATCTTACTATAATTCACCGTCTGTCTGTTCCCAGTTACCGCAAAAACGGCTGAACAAATCGCAACCATTTTTTGGGCGTGTATTCCTGGGACCCCTTGGAGTAAAATAGGCATAAATATAACAACATGACCCCCTTGACGGCTCCCTACGGGAGCCGATGCTTCTAGTCGGTAATAAATAGATAAAGGTGGGAAGTCGAGAGCACGGTTCCCCATTTGGGATGGGCTAAATCACTGGGAAGGTAATGCGAGAGTTGGGCGTGGGGACCCCACGAGATTTAGTCATTCCAGCAGCATTTGTGGTTGCTTAGCAACCCGTTGGGTCGCGGTGTTATCCGTGGCTCGTTGGCTTCAATGTCGAAGGTTGGGAAGCGTGTCCGAGTCACCCCCCTCGTGAGCCCTGCACGACTCTGAACCCGTAACAAAACCACTTAAACTTCCATCCTTTATGCCCATTATCTCCCAACTCTGGAATCACCTTCTTAAGTTTGTCCTTTCATGCTCTTCTCAACAGTGCTTCAAATAAAACTAGAATGGCACTTGGTAGTTGGTAGAGTCCATCGTCTCACCTCGCATGTTCATTCTAAGCAAAAATACCATCTTTAAACCGAACAAGCTACTCTCATGCCCGCATACCCGAATCATTATGCCACTTATTATGTCACATACATTGCCATTACCCAAAGCTTTATTGATTACACTGGTCAACAACAAATTTGTTGTCTGCATTTTTTAAGCTGATTTAGGACGAATCTGATGCGCTGAATCCAAAACTCACATTAGTTTTGTTCAATCAGGTCAAGTTTTTGAGATATGGCCACATGTCGTTTTTTACATTTTTGTTCACATGTACGCATGTGTGGAGCATTTTAGAAGAAGTTGGTGGGGGTAAAATGTCATGTCAAATAATTGTTTTGATTGGAAATAATTATTTTAATGACAAGAAGTATTCAGGTACGATAGTTCTGGGTGATTATGTCGAAAAGGGATCAGTTTGAAGTCATAAAACCTCAAAATCTTCCAAAAATTGGTGAGGCAAAGCATAAAGTTCGTGGATCAAAACTAAAGTTAATGGGGCAGATTTTGTAATAATGTGATACAAAAAAGTTGTATTTCTTGAAATAACGAACTCTGAAGAATGTACAATACCTACATGCGCCAATTCTGCTGAAGCTTGGAGTGCCACAGTACGAACCCAAAGATTGGAGACTGTTCATTGACAGCAGCAAGCGATCACTGAAATGTGTTCTGCTACACAACGGCAACCAGTTTGCCTCTGTACCCATCGCTCACTCGACTACACTGAAGGAGAAGTATGAAGCGGTGAAGTACGTGCTGGAGAAAATTGGTTATGATCAGCATAAGTGGTTTATTTGTGTTGACCTGAAGATGGTGAACTTTTTGTTGGGACAACAGTCTGGCTTCACCAAGTACCCATGTTTTCTGTGCATGTGGGATAGTAGGGACCGTGCTCAGCATTACACGAAGAAGGACTGGCCTGTGCGGGAGGAATTGGTGCCATGCAAAGAAAGGAACGTCATCAACGACCCTCTGGTGGACAGAGACAGAATACTCTTCCCACCGCTGCACATCAAGCTCGGCTTAATCAAGCAGTTCACCAAGGCTCTGGACAAAGATGGTGACTGCTTCACTTACTTGTGCCAGGCTTTTCCAGGATTGACCATGGAGAAGTTGAAAGCTGGCATCTTTGATGGTTCTCAGATCCGTCAGCTCATCAGAGATCCAGAGTTCAAAAACTCAATGAACAAAGTGGAACTGGAAGCGTGGAAGACATTTGTTTTGGTAGTGAAGAACTTTCTTGGCAACAATAAGGCCAGAAACTACGCAGAACTTGTCAACAACATGCTGACTGCTTTCAGAAACCTGGGCTGCAACATGAGCATCAAGATGCACTACCTATTTTCACATATGAACCGGTTTCCTGAGAACCTGGGTTCAATGAGTGACGAGCAGGGGGAGAGATTTCATCAGGACATGAAGGAGATGGAGACCAGGTATCAGGGTCGCTGGGACGCAGTCATGATGGCTGACTACTGTTGGAATCTGAAGAGAGACCTCCCTGCCGCTGAACATTCCAGGAGTTCGAAGAAACGGAAGTTCAAGCCCTGAAGTTTGAACAGTGGTGACGCAACATGCAATTTACTTGTACTTACCTTTATCAATGCCCACCATTCAGATGACAGTAATCGATGTTTCTATCATGTAATCAATAAATGTTGTTGGCAAAACATTTTTTTTTCTTAAAAACATGTTTAGGATGATATGTGTTGACAAAAATCAGCTGATAATGCCACAAAAATGTAATTGATTTTGTCACAAGATCTGATTTTTCAAATCAACTTAGCACAAAAACCTGACCTGATGGAGAGAAACGGATGCCATTTCCTGATTCAGCAGTGCCAGAATACCCTAATTCACTTGTAGAAATCTAGACAACATTCAGAAAGTAAAAAATTGTTGACCAGTGTTATTGATTAATTATGAGGATGTTTAACGATCACTTTTGTGCAAATTCAGGCTAAATTTCGTCAATGAAGATGAATATGAAAAAACTTTCAAACTATATTCCTCATGGCTGGTCGATTATATATATATATATATATATATATATATATATATATATATATATATATATATATATATATATATATATATATATGAAGTTTGGCATCGATCTGTTAAGCTGTTCTGGTGAAGATTTTTTTAAAATGTTTTTATTTTCAATCCAATACGGCCACCAGACCATGTGACTGATGACATCATAAATTTAATTCTTCACTCACATTGGGTTTTAGATCAGATATATGACGTTCAAGATTTTTCGGATCAGGATTGTGATTCCACCAATTATGACTGGAATACTACTTCACTGATGAGTGATGATATCGTCGTTGTCACCCGACATACCCCATGGCGAGTTGATGACATATGCCAAGTTTCAAATTTTTTTCATTGAGCGGTTTCAGATAAGATGTCCAATTTTTTCCCTATAATCCAATATGGTTGCCAAACCATGCGACCTATGACATCAGAGTTATCAACAACATATTCTCCATGGGGCGTCCCTTCTATGTTTAATGTTTTGCAAAAAAAATATTGTTACGGCCCAGGGTTTGGTGCTCGCCATGAGTGGAAGCACTCGAGTTTCTCCCTAACACCTGGTCCTGAGGCGACCGCGGTCCAACATAGTTCTTATACCACAGATAACTCTGCGGTCAACTGGGCTGGAGTTATTATTCAGCCATAGCCGCTTAATTTAGACTACTGGCCTGGCAGGGCTATGCTTCGATGTTTCCACAATACCTTTCTACTGGCACGGCAACCTAACTAGAGGTCACACCCTCGGCGCCACACCTGGTGATCTTCTGCTGAGCGGAACAGATAGACGCAGCACCGGCTAACAGAGCAAATCAGGTGTGGTACAACTTCCCGTCCGACTATGCTCGTGCACCGTCGGACCGGCAAAGGAAAGGACAACCGAGACAGATTGGAAATACGAACAAACAATTATTTATTACACACACAAGTAATCATTTAAAAGAGTATTTATTTACGAGTATTTAAAAGCAACGAAGCAAAAGGCACGTAAGAGCAGGTTAAACCATAACACGTATTCTTGTACAATCCTATTTTCACAAAGGACACATGGCCATCATTCAAAAACAGGGGAGAAGAAGAAAAGAAGAACTTCAGAAGAAAAGTACAGAGAAAAGAAAAGTATGGTCGATGATTTTCTCCCTCTCCTCACACAGCCCAACGGGGCTGCACCATTGTCCAGATACGAATGCAGGGGAAAGGATGAGAAGATGGACAGTGGCAATGCGGAGCGATGGGACATGAAACCGCATCCCTGACGTATCCAGACCCAGCAGGCAAGTCCTCTCCGGTGTGCAAGACATGTGACTCTCCCTCCTCTGTCTCAGCTTCTTCCTTCTCAGGATGACACTTTTCCTCCCTTCTCTGAACCCTCTGCTCCTCACAGGACAGGCTTTTAGAACAAGGACAAGCTCTGAGGACAAGGACAAGCTCTGATGAGACTGTCCCCTTCCTCTTCATGTTTCTTGTCTCAGTCTCAGCTCGTGCGAGCCTCCTTCTCATTGGTCCACATCCGATGTGGGTGGGTCCACGATGCAACTTGTGGGAAATGCTGCATCATTCTGGGGGGAGTTTCAATGCAGCCCCCACCCCTCTCTTCACACACCCAAGACCGCAACTAGAGACCCCGCTCCCTCCCTCACGCACAACCATTCATTGTACAGTCCTCACTGTACCACGCCTGCGAAATGTGCCGCACTCCACCATGCACAGGAAAAGCACCGCACCTCGTGCCGTGAACATGCATGTGAGAATGGACACAGTCCCATGTGGTGAAGGTAATCCAATTGGCCCGAAGGATTAATGACCACAGATGGACCAAATGGGCCCAATTAAACAATGAGTGAATGGAGTAAAAACTGAGAGGGATGGCGCCGGACTGAGGGATGACTGAACAGCTGCGGGGCTGAAGGTAAGACTGATGGGTTGAAGGAGAGATTGTCAAAATGATGTTTGGTGAAGGGGAGGTTATTGGTGGATTGAGAAATGCAGGGGGGGGGGACGGACCAATGGTGTAAAGGAGGGAAGATTGAAAGTATCAGGGGGAAGGAGGGGGGTGGGGGAGAAGAAGACATCATCCTGGGGAAATACAAACTAATCAAAGCCACCCAAACAACCCTTAGACAAGGAACCTAGGACGAGCTACACATAGACGAATGAAATAACTAATCCTCGGGTCATCTACATGCCCACATATGCTCTTCCCCTGGGGAAGTTTCCAAAACTGTAACATTACATAAAGGCATATACATGCGCATGTGCACATGCATGGTGGTGGAAGAGGATACTTTGAGACCGGGTGGGTCTGCATTCCATCTCCTGAAACCCACCCACATGCGTAGACAGAAGGCAACAACAGAAACTTTCACGCACACACACCTACACACATAAACGTGCACACACACATGAAGGTGGATACTTTAAGACTTGGGCGGGCTCTGTTCCACCTTCTGAAACCCGCATATGGAGATAACAAATAACACACGCGCACGCACGAACGAACGCGCACACACGCACGCACGCACGCACGCACGCACGCACGCACACACACACACACACACACACACACACACACACACACACACACACACACACACACACACACACTGGTAAGTACTTACAAAAGCGATTTTATTTGAAGTTATACCTCAACTTATAAGCAATTGACCGATTCCCCAACTGCCCGGATCATCAGCCCGGCACCGTCTTTCATCGAGGTTTCGATCCTTTCAGCCCAGAACCTCTCCAAACGGCGGATCCACAACCCCAGTCGCCGGACCACAATGTTATTGCCCCGATTTTTTTAATGCCTTGAATAAACTTTGGTACAACACGGGTGATGAAGGTTGTGGTCAAGTTTCATCGGAATTGTACATGTCGTTTCTGAGAAGAAAGCAAATACCTATTCTGGGGGGGCTTTAGGGTCCGATTATTTTTTAATGCCATGAACAAACTTTGGGACATACAGATTGATGAAATCGTATGTGTCGTTTCAGATAAGTTGTAAGTATTTATGGACGGATGGACTGACGACACGCCATCCCATAAGCTCCCCGGAACTATGTTCCAGGTGATATATATATATATATATATATATATATATATATATATATATATATATATATATATATATATATATATATATATATATATATATATATATATATACATATATAGACAGATATAAAAGAGTAAACAGAATTCCTATCAGCTTAACAAAAGGTAGGTTGTGTGAAACCACCATGAGAGATGCTCATCTTTTTTGCAATATGAGATATCCTCGGTCAAATATTTATGGGAATGTTCTTTATTTTATATGGGATTTGATGCTCATGGAGGAGCTGAACAGAAGACAAGAGCATCAACTAATTGACAGAGGGCGAGAGGAGAACAGAGAGACAAAATGCTCAGATGCATCAGCATAAATCAAGGGGAGTAGTAGGCTGATAAAAGGTGCAGGGGTCAGTAGGAATGGGGAGAGGGGGCGGGAGGCATGAAGTGATGGGAGACTGCAGTCTTGAATCAGACTGCAACTGAAAAGTATGAGATTACAGGCCCATCGAGAAGTTTCCAAAAAAAAAGGAAAGCGTGAGGATGAATGAATGGAGATGGACATGAAGCTTCGACTTGGGGAGGGTTGGAAGGTTTGAATTTCTGGTATAATACATTCGCATGGCCTCTGGGGTACAAGATATGAGTGGAGGGAAGAAAGGGCAGGAGGATCAAGTCCAGAAGAGAAGTGGGAAAGTATAGCAATTCGACCTCCAACCTGAAGCAGACCTTGAGACTTATAGCCTCCTGATAAGAGGTAATGCCTGGTGGTGGCTTAACGGTTAGAGTGGTGGGTTTGGGATCCTAGGATCCTGAGTTCAAATCCCACTCATCTGTTGAATTAATACCAGGTGGGGTTGACTCTGCCTGTCATCCTTCCGAGGTTGGCAAAATGAGTGCCAGCTTGCTGGTATCCTGTGTCAGAGTGGCGACCCGTCCAGGATTGTGCCCAACAGCTAAGGAGACTGCTTAGGCAGCACCAACGCTCTGCACAGAGGATGGTCCCAATGGATGGATGGATAAGAGGTACCAATGACTCATTGGGCTTTGTCGATTTCATTGCCGAGGAGATGAAACCTATTTGTCTGTGCTGCTGCAACTTAAATTAAATAATTCATCAAACATAATGAACGAACGCATTTCTCATGTTTAGTTATTTATATGCAGCCTGTGGCTGCTTGGCTGCATCATTTTCTGGGGGTGCGGCTGTGTTGCTGATGCAGTGCCCCCTGTTACCAGTCAGCTGGTTCTCATTTTGCTGACCTCAGAAGGATGACAGGTTGAGCCAACCCACCTGGTGTGCAATCAACAGTTCAGGGATCGCGCTCAAAACTCTCAGATCTTAAGCAATCCACCTTAACCATTAAACCAACACCAGGTATATTACCTCTACCACTGAAGGTGAAGGAGGTTATGTTTTCACCATTTTACATCTGTTTGGTTGTTTGTTTTTGTCTGTGTACAGGATATCTCAAAAAGTTTTGGACGGATCCAGATTAAATTTTGTGGACAGGTTGGGTGTGTGACAAGGACGAACTGATTCGATTTTGGTGAAGATCCGAAACTGGATCTGGATATGGGAATTATTTAATTTTAAAGTGATTCTTCACCATTGAGAGATTGGGCCAAAAACAATACACAGCAAGAAATTTCAAAAATGCATTGGGCCCGATATGTTCTCGTGGATCAGGCATTACGTGGCGCAGGTATGTGCTCGACCGAGTACCCTTCTCGTTTCTCATGTTGTAAGGAAATGAACAAGCCTCATTAGATTGCATTGTCGACTTACAGAGCATGCACATTACAACATAAGCATTGGCCTTCCCTTTGGCTTAGTCTGTCGATGCAGCGAGCAGAGTCTGAAAACACAGCATCAGGTATGCCACACTGAGCAACACTTTGTATTTCTGGTGAACTCAGATACAGTACATTGTGTGTCGAGTATCGTCACATCGAGACCGGGACGTACGTGTGGTGACCTCCCCGGTGATCGCCGACCCCTCACTGTCAGCGTAAACCGGGTGCACAGAGACGCGAATCCGAGAACCTGACGGCAGTCCGTGTAAAACCGTCATTGTTCCTGCGGCATCAACTTCCTCCTGAAAAGCAACAACAACAGCTGGAGCAACAACCATACTTATATCCTCAATAAACCGCATTTCAAACGATTCATATCCACCATGAAAGTTTACAACGAGACAACATTTACAGTGCTATACTCCATGCATGAAGACACTGCAACGTTTAATGCTCGTAAACTCATTTTACTGCTTACAAAGTGCTGAGAAACAAGATGTCACAAAGGGGCCATTTACTTATAATTTACTCAAGTATGGCAATTTTTGTTCTATGCCATCCTCTCTTGTATGCCTGGTGTTGGCTTAACGGTCAGGGTGGGGGGCTTTGGATCCCGCTCAGCTGTTGAATTAATACCAGGTGGGGTTAACACTGCCCGTCATCCTTCAGACGTCAGCAAAATGAGTACCAGCTTGCTGGTATACTGTGTCGGAGAGACGACCCGTCCAGGATTGTGTCCAATTGCCAAGGACACCGCTTCGGCAGCACCGACGCTCCGCGCAGAGTATGGTCCCAATCTCCTCTCCTCATCCCCTCTTGTGACCCCATGAATGCCCATTCACTTCCCTCTCCTTTGTGCTTTCTCCTGGGCTGGCAGGAGAGCCAAGAGGTATGTGCACGAACCTCCGAACCGTCTCGCCTGGGTCTGAATCACGACACAACTATAAACTGTCATCCTGGTGTTTCGTCGGCAGGGCGAGGCATCGATCTGCGTGCTGTCCCTCAGAGTGACGTTAAGGTGGGTGTCCCGTATGCCAGCATGAGTTGGTGGACGTCAAAGTTCCCACGGTGTCCTTCGCACGATGAACAAGTTCCAAATTCCAGCTCGAGATTACAGTGGGCACTGCATCAGTGGCACCACCGTGCCACTGGCAAGAACTGATGCTAACCCGCAGCCACATGCTGTACACCAACAGCATGACGCCACCATCCGTTGCATTCTTCCTTTTCTTGATATACCGCCAACCCAGTTCTGTACATAATAAATAAACGGCGCCACACATTACACGACTCTCATTTCCTGTAATTGTTCATAACGCAAAAAGAAGGATAAAAAAAACCTTCCAGATTGTTGGTTCAGCTTCTTACTCAGCTCAAAAAAAAATCCTTCCTGATGACCGATTGAGAGACGGATGTCACAGGAGACAATGAACAGAGATATTTCAACATCAAGCGATTCGCAGTGACATGCCATTCGTCTCAGCCAAGGTAAACCAACCAGCTATGTGGCCTTGCTTCCCTCCATCCGTGCGATGTATCAATGCACTGAACTTGTAAACCTATGAAACACAAAAGGAGCCGTACTGAGCTCGCACCGGACGCAGCTTATGAGATGATTGTTCAAGGTTTCAATTATCGATCGGAAAAATATCATATCCCTCCATTCATTGCAAAATGTGCATGGTCTTCGTGGTTCACAAGCCATTAAAATACCATTTGATGAATGTCTGTACATCATGGACTAAGTACCGGCTTTGAACTTTGTCTCCATATTCTTCTTCTTTCTCATGGCTCCTCATGTGGAGTGAAGCCTCATTGCACTGTGCTGCTGCTGTCCCACCTTTTATACAATACTCCTCCACTGCCTTCTGTCTTCGGCCAACTCCCTCCGCTCTCCCGTAACCTCCATCTTACTTTCATCCCTCCTCACCCAATCTTTCCATCTCAGCCAGGGTCTGTCTCCCTCCGTTCTTCCTTCCTTGCTCCCTCCACCCATGCGCTTTCTTTGCTCTCGTCTCTTCCTCCATCTGCTCGAGGTGTCCAGCCCACCTCAGCCGGCTCTTTCACAATCTCTCCGTCCAGCTCACCTGCTCGATGCTCCCCTTAGTTCGTCCATCCTTTTTCAATCCACCCTCTTCACTCCCGCTATGCTCCGTTGCCAGTTGTTCTCACAGATGTGCAGCCTGTTGCTTCTCCGTCAGTTGCACAGTATTCAAATCATCAAGGTCGGCCGGTGTTGCGCAAGAGCCCACAAATTTCCCTTTTCGATTTCCTCGATATTTTCCTTTCCGTCGTAAATCACTCCCACATGCCATCACCTGTATCCTCCTTCGCATCTCCGCCTTCATAACTACCATCCTCTGTCACTGTTCCACTTATATGTATATACAGCACTCAAATCTTTGTCTACATTCAGCACAATTCACTTCATGACAGACTATGTTGAACTAGCTCACCTCCAGCTCTTGTTTCCCTTCGGCCTGGTAGCGTACGAGGTATCTTTGGACACCGGGAAAGGCTGCATCCCATGCAACGCGTAAGCTGCTCGCAGTCACCTCTGAGAATTGCAGGTTACCGGACCGTGGCAGGGCCACTGCAACGACACAACATGCATGGGTGGCATCGACACCTTCACGCACTGTCATTTCGACACCGATGACATGATTCCAACTTTTAAATCATAATTGAAGGGGTGGCGAGACAGATTCTTGGTAGTGTGATCATCATCAAGCTATCTAGATTGGGGTTTGATTCTCGACTCCACTTTGAACTGTTTTGTGCTTTTCCGTTCGCTCGATCGGTGTTGCACAGGTTGGGCATTACATCGTTGGATGCGCCGTCTATCGGTTGGAGGTTAAACTGGACGTTCCGTACTCTGCTAGATTATCTGGTGGTTAAAGATTATCTGGACGTTAAAGATTAGGACTCTGCTAGATTATCTGGACGTTAAAGATCCCAAAATTCATATCGACAAAGAGTTGGCGGGGTATCACCAGCACCATAAACAAAACTAGAAATCATCTGAAAATGCAAAGCCGTCCACGCCTGCCTTGCATGAATGAATCAGACTTATTCTCTTCTTCCTTTTCTTCTGTATGGTAAACATGACGAAAACAGATTAAAAAAAATTTTTTTTTTTACGATTTGAGGCTACCTTGACCTTATGATCAAACAAAAAAAAAACAATCGGCTTCCAGATTTTGAATTGTTAATCAATTCAGTGCCCCAATATGCTAATTCTTAAAAAGTTCAGGTCAAATGGATTAAAATTTATGATTTTATGTCATGCTCAACTTTTGACCAAATTGTCAATTTGTGTTCTCCATATTCTCATCATAAAGCTACGTTGAAAATTTGATGGCAAAGTTTAAATGGTGATAAAAAAGTTATGGCCCGGACAGACACACAGGTAAGACAGACACACAGAAGTGATTACAAAACCCCGTGTGTTCCGCTGCGCGGGGGACGGCCCAATAAATTCCTGTCCTTCCTGTCCAAATGATGGCAATCCATGAGCGGCATGCCTCCCAGAAGTGAGGCAACCGGCAGCAATGCGCTGCTTGTGCATGAATGACTCAAGTCACCGTATGAGCTTCAATATTAGTGTCTATTATTTTGGAAAGTTTCCAAACGTTTGCTAATCAGGCTCATAACAACTCCTCAAAGGTAATTCTAGGAAGCTAAAGTTTGTCCTCAATCATGACCTTTTTGAGATGCAAATCTGAAAATTCCTGCATCAAGGAATGTCTCGTCGGATATTTAATGGGCACAAAGAAAGTGAAGCGGAATATGTTAAAGAAAAAGTTAAATCAGATGATAAAGAAGAAAATTAGTGATGGCAAAATAAACTTCAACATCAAGGAAACTTGGGAGGGGGGGGGGGTGACGCGAGGTCGAGGCCGATTGTTCCTACTACATGAAACACTGCAACCCATGCCTGCAGAAAACGGATTTTTTTTTTGGAACGCCGGCTGCATTTTCCATCCTATCATCATGTAACTTTGTATGAAGCTATCTTTTACAATTTGTGCACATTTCTTATTTTGTAAACTTGGTTGAGGGATGGCTTTGAAGGCCATAAAACACAAGTTGATTCGTCTTTCCTTCGTGTTGGGAAAGCAGGTGCAACGGAGCACATTGCACAAGCGCAAGCATATACACATCTACACTTGCTATTCGAGATGGTTCGAGCCCAAATTTTCCGAGCCCAAATTTTCCAAGGCCAAACTGAAAAAAAATGGGAAAAGGCAGGAATCCTGAAGGAAGTTCATGCAATTTTACAGGAATTCCCAAAAAACAATTTACCAGGAAGACACACGAGCTTAAGCTCTAGTTGTTTGAAAGCTTTTCTTAGCTCAAGCTCGAGTAAAATGACGCTTGCATCATCTCAAATGCCGATCATGCATGGCGTGACAGCGGTGAGACACAATTGCTGCTGGTGTGACACAATAGACCGGCAACATATAAGATAATGAGCACTCAAAAAGTATCCTGAACTTTGTGTTGGCCGGAACTTTCAGTGGAGTCCTTTTTCATCTCATTCGCACAAGGGCCTCGGCCGACATTCCACAACATGGTCAGGGATGGTTGTGAACTCCTATGACTAATAAAGAACAGCAGAAGCGTAACAGCCTACACGTGCCGTTCGATGACGGGACGCGCTGAGATTTTTTTTACCCGAAAGAAGAACATGGAAAGCATCAAGAGATCGCATCATTGAGCGTGCCAAAGAATTACATGAACGACATCACAGGAAGTATAATTTGCTGATACTTCAGGTACGGCACAACAAAGAAAACAAAGCCATCCCTGCAGTGACTCCATCGATGATATCCAGTTTGCACTGAAATGCACACAAGGAAACAGGTCTTTGGAGGAATATGAAATTGTTTAAGATACAACCAAAGACGGTGATTAACTGCTCCTACAGTATAATCATTCGGACAAAAAACAAACTCCACATTGTGCCTGAAGGATGAAAAGAATTCTTCCAACTTGGAGGAAATTTCAAAGCTGGTAATGATGTACAAAACCGAGATAAGATGGAGTTGGAGCATGATCATCCAATTAGCCTGCTCTCCCTCCAAAGTTTATAAAATGTTCACAAAAGTTTTAAACAACTGGTATACGTCTGTCTAAACTGGACGCTAATCAACCACGGGAGCGAGTGAGGAGGTTTTTGGTCAGGGAAAGTCAACAATGGATCACATTCGATCAACAGCTCAACTTCGAGAAAAATCAAGAGGATATAAATTGCCCTTGTGCCTCGCTTGCATTTATAGATTATGAAAAAGCCTTCCATAATTTGGGAAGAAATGTCGTCATCCGACCTCGACATCGTCTAAACATCAACTATACATGGATAAACATATTATGTGAAGTCTACAGTGGTAGAACAGTGACCTTCAGACTGCATTAAAGCATGGCAAGATTAGGAACAAAAGAGGTGCCAGAGAGGGTGACACAACATCCCCAAAATGGGTTTACACAGCGTCTCAAAGGAGTGCCAACAGCTACAATGGGGAAATAATGGAATAATTTTCGATGGAGAAAGACAAAACCATCTACGATTCACAGACAGCAAGCCTGGCTTGGGAACCTCGGGTCCTGAGTTTGAGCCCCATCGGCCACTGAATCAACACCAGGCGGGGTTGATTCAGCCTGTCATCCTTCTGAGGTCGGCAAAATGAGCACCAGTGTACTGGTAATAGGGGCATCAGCATGACATCAGCAGCATAGCTGCATCCCTAACGAATGATACAACCAAGGAGGCACAAAGCTGCACGTGGGAGTGTGAGTGAAGCAACGTTTTAATTCCAACAACACTGAAGAGTACCAGACTCAGTGGGATAATGGTTAAAGAGTGTGGTCTGAACCAGGGAGGTCTGTGCTTCGATTCTCACTCTGGCCGAGTCATGCCAAAGACTAAAAATGGAATGTGCTGCTTCCTTGCTTGATTCTGAGTATTTGGAAAATAGAGCACAAACAAACAACCAGAGATTGGCATCCATGGGTGGAAATTCCTCCAAATTGCCCCACTGAGCGCAGAGAGAAAAGTGACGTCATCAAAGATGGCGATACCGATACCAACGGTGCTCTGGGAAGTGACGTCACTTCCCCCAAGCTCAATGGCGGTTTGTCTGAAGTCACGTCTGATGTTATAATGCAAGGAGCTTCAGCACAGGAGAGGGTTGTTTGTGCATGCTCGATCCTTTTTGAAATGCTGAGCATCAAGCAAGCAGCACTTATCATTTTTAACGTCTTTGGTATGTTTGGGTCGAGGTCAAATTGCTGACCTCACAGACTCAGAGCAGACACTTTTAACATTACGCCACCAAGGCTGATCAAATTTCTCTTGAACTTGTTTGTGTATGTGTACGATTTGTGTGTCAGGTCTTCTATGAGCCTCAGGCCCCATAAACAAAAACAACAACAAAAAAAAACACTAAAACAACTGGACATCATAATGCGAGATCTAAATTTGTACATTTGAAGATCAGATGGAAAATTAATCTGACAAAGACAAAAACCACGTGTCAACTATGATGCGAAAAAGCGGAAAATTCAAATTGCTCTTTGTATAAAAACCTCTGCCCAACCGAAGGTGGACGGAGGTTACGCTTTCAACCTTGTCTGTTTGTCTGTGAACAGGATATCTCAAAAAAGTTATGGACAGATTCGGACGAAATCTGGTGGACACGTTGGGTGCGCGTGACAAGGACGAAATGATTCGATTTTGGAGAAGATCCAGATCCGGATCCCAGAATTTTTAAAGTCATTCTTCACTGTTGAGAGAAAGGGCCAAAAACGATGTTCATAAAAAGTTGTGGACAAGTTTATATGACAAAATGTGATGGATGAGTTGGATCGGTGACAAGAACAAGCCGATTCGATTTTGGTTCAGGTCCACATCCAGATCCAGCCAAGATCAGTGGGATACAAAACGGAAACTATTCAGCCTGGCGGAGGTTTGAGCTCTACCATCCATCCATCCATTGGGATCATCTCTGCAGAGCATTGTGGCTGCCTAAGCAGTCGCCTTGGCTGTTGGGCACAATCCTGGACGGGTCACCACTCCGACACAGTGTACCAGCAAGCTGGCACTCATTTTTCCAACCTCAGAAGGATGACAGGCTGAATCTAACCCACCTGGTATTAATTCAACAGCCAAGCAGGATTTGAACTCAGGATCCCATCAGGATCCGAAGCCCACCACTCAAGCCATTAAGCCAACACCAAGCAAATACACTCGCTAAGTGCCGTTGTCGTTGAAGAAAGCAAGCATTTACTTCGGCTGACTCATAAGAATTCTTACAAATCATTTTGAAATCATGAATACATACCAAAGCAAGATGGGCAGCATTTGGGAAAATAAAAGGTGATTAAAAGCAAACTGCCCTTGTGTTTGAGAAAAGGTCAATAACCAATGGGCAATGCCAGCGGTCACATATACCAGTGAATCCTAATCATTTACAACGGAGATGGAACAAAAAATGGTCATCATGAAAAGAGTCGTGGAAGGTTGTTGTCTTGGCAAAAAGAAAGAAGAAAAAGAGAGAGAGAGAGAGAAGGCGGTAAGCTGATGAATGAGACAGAAAACGAAATGCAACACCATATCGGTGGAAAGTCAAAAAAACTTAAAATGGAACTGTGCTGATCACAGAACAAGAAGAACGGACAACCGACGGACAATAATAATCACAAACGGACTGGGGGAAAGCGGTGCAAGTTCAGATTGGGGGGCAGGAATGGAAGTAACATTCACGATAAGCGATGCGGTACTGCTCGCACAATCGGTCAAAGCAATGGAAGAACTTCCGGCAGTGAACAATGTTGAGAGCGAGGAAATCATGGATTGTAAACATACCAGAAGCACCCGCACGACACACATTTACATGGAGACCACCAACAAAGATGAAAACAACCCTAAACACGAATTTGGGGTCATGCTAAACGTATGTAGCAATTCTGGATGTAATCAGACTGCAACTGTAGGAGGAGTAGCGTGACAAACCAACACACACACACACACACACACACACACACACACACACACACACACACACACACACACACACACACACACACACACACACACACACACACACACACACACACACACACACACACACACACACACACACACACATGACACCGGTCCATGAATTATAGGGAGGATAGGGATGAAATGGGCAACCAAGAATGACAAATCATCAAGAAGTACCGAGAAAGATGTGCAGCAGTGCTCCGACTACAAAAAGTGAAAATAAAAGGCCATACCAAATAAAAAGAAGAATCTAAAAGGATCTGGAAGAAGCAGCAGATGAAAACCAACAATTATACGGAGACACGGATTTGAAAGACGTTCTGCAGTACAACGGCTCCAAATAGCACAGAACAGATGAGAACATACCACATGTGTCAGGGAGGCCTTGGTCCTGCAGTGGATTGAAACAGGAGAGTCAAGTTTTTGTTCGAGAATTGAAAGGACTCCACATCTACAGGAATTCGTGAAATTTTAAAAATTTTTTAAACCTGGATTAACTTTTCTTGTAATCATGGTATCTAGAAATAAAACAAGCTTACTTTAAGGATTCCTGAGCGAACTGAACCTCATTACGAGGTGTGCAACGTTTAACAAGACGGCCCTGTTTGGTGTTTCTCATGAAAAAGATAAGATTGCTCGGAGTCTTAGTGAAATGTTTTTACATGATGACTGGGATAAACAGGACATATATTTAAGACATATTTTTTTTCAATTGGAGCAAAAGGTAAGGGGAAAGGTAAGGCCATGTTATTAATCCCCTTTTGTGTGGAGCATGTGGCTGCATCATTGCTGGGTGCACAGCCGTGCCACTGATGCAGTGCCCCCATTGTAGATTAAAGCAGGAATTTGTAATTTTTATTTTCAGGGTGATGGTGTGGACTCGTCTGCACTTCCAATAAGACACCGTGGAATCTTTCACGCTCACCAGCTATTGCCAGCAGAGAGGACACCAGGCTTTACGTCTACCGAGCGACGGCACACTTTGTGATGCGACACCCTGCCCCGCAAAGCACCAATCTGACGGTTCACGAGGAGTTTAAGAATCGAACCCAGACGAAACAGCTCAAAGGTAAGTGCACTACTTCTGCACTACACTGTCAAACATGTTCTTCATGTAAAGAGGAGAGCATTACTAAAAATACTTGTTTGAATTTTGCATGACAGATCCCATGTAATTACAAACAACAATCCACGAGACAGACATAATGGTTCAAATTGTGTGTGTGTGCGTGTGTGTGTGTGTGTGTGTGTGTGTGTGTGTGTGTGTGTGTGTGTGTGTGTGTGGTGGTGTTCCATACCGGTCACTTGTTGTCCTGTGATTGGCTCGCCAACCTTCATCCCGAACAGTGGAAAAACTGTCACTGTGTAATTTGTGCTGGGGCTCAATCCAGTGAGTTTGAATGACGTCGTCTCAGGCCCAACAGTTTTCTTCGTAAACAAAACATGGATAAAATTATATATGTTTATATATATATATATATATATATATATATATATATATATATTAATAGCAATGTGGATATTCCATAGTGTGATGGGTTAGTGGAAGGAGTTTTTTGATGCTGCAAGATTATGGTAAAAGGTAAAATGAGATGGTACTGATACATCTTTCCCCCTACTACTCTCATGTTATATCTATGTAATCTGATTTCCCATTGGAGCCGAACCATGCGGTGTCTCACCGAGATCACCACAGTAATCAAATGATCAGAAAGGATCAAAATGAGGGAATGTGGTCAACCACACAGTAAACTCTAAATAATTGGCTCCAATAAGGTCTTTGCTGGGACCGAGTCTGCAATACAAAAGACACCACCGAGATCTCCAATGGTCACAAGCAGGTACAAACGGATGAATCTTGGTTTTCATCACACTAAGTATCTCCTCTGAAGAAAAGTGTGCTCCATGATACAGCTGTTCCAGCTGGCAATATCACAGGTGAAAACATCATGAGACATTCTCATCAGTGCTTACAGGAAGTAAAGGCTAACCAAAGGCACACCCAAGGTGCAGATCTATTTTGAATAACAGAGTTGTACCAATAAGGAAATTGTACCTCCAGGTTGTCAACCACATCACCAAGGGAAGAGTACACTATAGTATAGCCAGTCACACCATCCAAGCGCGGCCATGCAACTTCCATGGTGTTAGAGGTCACGTCTTGAAATCTAAGGGACATCGCATCCAGCGAAGGTACTGCAGGAATACAAGCACAGACATAAAAACCTTTCACGGGTATATTCATGAAACAGACGATATGTGAAATGTCATGTCTGCCAGTCAATTACGTGTATTCTCAGTCCCAGTGACACTCTTGCTCTCGCCGGAGGGATACAATGCCGATACTGAGATGTGATACTCAGTGTTTGGTTCCAGGTTCTCCAGGAACATTGAGGTCTGGTCCCTTGATACCTGAATCTGTGAAAAGTCGAGCAAGAACAATTACACCAAGCGTTAATAATCATGCAAGATCCAACCCAAAATAACTGTCCGTGTGAAAAAGGACAACAGTGGGTTGCCAACGCACCTCCAGAGGGAAACCACCGACCAGTTGAGCATAGACAATGAGATAACCCTCCACAGGACCCGGTGGAGCATTCCACGACAGCCACATGCTCCGGGCAGTCTTGTCCGAAATCTTAAGTGCCGACGGAGGAATGAGATCTTGGTCCACTCCTATCACAGCTACTCGAAGGTATGGGGATGTTGTCAGATGTATAAAAGTCAAGAATGAATGCAACGGTTCAGAAAGTGTATACTTGAGTTTGTTATCGAATTTTTAACTTCAGGTCTTTTATGTTTTTTTAAATGTGAACACCGATTTCAGAAAAGAGGCCTCTTGAGTGGTAAAAAGTTTAAAGAATAAGCACATCTCGGTTACTAACAGCAACTTTCTGTCCCTTTAAATTATTTCAATCACGTGATACATTCCCACCCATCCCATTGGTGGGATGTAACACCTGATGCATGATGCTCGCACAGTCCTGGATGAAGACCACGCCGTAGTTATAATGTTGGACCTGAGGAGGCTTGCCTTTCTGGGCAGCTGAGCCAGTTGGTGGAGTTTTCCATTTTGAATACAGTTATTCCGAACGAAGACTAGTTTCTACCAAATTCTCCCCAAAGTGCCTGCACCCCATTCAGGGTTCAGATTGAGAGAGACCAACTGGCTGTAACTGAATTCAGCACAGCTGATGAACCATGTTTGCATTATTTCTGGCTATATTAGACAAAGAACAGCTGCTCTTCTTCCTCGCCAAGCTTGATTTATGACCAACATTGGCCAAACAACCACAGCCAAAAACTATGAACGGCACATTCCATCTCATTCTGGCTTTCTTTCTGAAAACTCTGTTAAGATGAAACTCACGGAAGGTCTTGAAAACGCTGCAAATATACATGGGGTATATTTACTGTTAATACTGTTGAGATGGATGCAAACAAATGTAAGAGGGACAAAAGGAAGAGCGGCGGAGGGAACGAGAGAGGGGAGGGGGGGGGGGGCGAAGGGGGAAGAGTTAAGTGGAGAGAAAATTTTGAACTGCACCAAAAGCATGCACTGTACATGATAATCAAGGAAGATCTACAACAAGGTTCAAAACGACCCACCGACCATCGCAATGTGCACTTCCAGCGTTGGTGATCTCCACTATTTCCCAATGAAGATCTCTATGGCCGGATAACCAGAACAACTGCAGACATTGTGTGTTAAACACAAGCGATCGTTGCGAATCGTATTTTAGAGTCTCCAAAAGTTTACTTCGCACTTATCTCTCTGCTTTGATCAAAATTCCCAACTTGAGACCCGATGCAGACATTCATGGTTACAGTTTTGATTCAGAAAGGCAATGCCGGCATCAACTTAACAGGCTATTAAATCCCAACCACAACCTTCACGCTCGTTTGCGAAGCAATGCTTTTGCATGCGTGGAAACAATCATTGCCAACACATTTCGCCTTTTCAGGCCCGAAGGCAAAAACCTTATTCTGATAAACTCCAGAGCTTCTGATGAACTTAAGATGAACGTCTGTCGACTCTTGAAGGCTGCCGAAACCCATGAAGAGTTTCAGGTTAAAGGTCCCATGACACCCAAAGCTTTCTGGTTATTTATATATTAACTTGACCTTCCGAGTGAAGAAATCACCCATGTTTTTTTTTTAATCAAAAATGGGATAATTAGACCAATATTTCGATCATTTCTGGTGCTTTTCACAACTTGCTATGCCGCGCCCCTTAAAAAAGTTGACTTCAGCGAACCGCAGCGTTGATGTCACATGCAGAAACTCGCACAGAGTGGATTCACTCGAGATCTCTCGAGTCTAGACAAGTCTGATAAATCCGTCGTCCGTCCGACTCGGCCGATAAATATGTCGTCCGTCCGACTAGGCCGATAAATCTGACGTGCTGTAGCTTTCTTTTATTATTCTCTTTTCTTCATTGTTTTCTACTGGTGCTACATAACGACAGTAGGAATAAAATAAATAAAATTGCAACAGAACGTCAGATTTATCGGACTACGAGACAATTGTGTCACAAGGTGTGTTCTGCACACAAGTTTTCATTGTATCCAGACAGCGAGATTGCTTCGTTTTATGCGCGGAGAGATACGGCCGATGACATGCGCTGGCCTTGCTTGCGATTAATTCGCCACGGAGAAACATGTCCGCTGCGCTGCGCTGGTCACGTCACCTCACTAAAATATTTCTGATATCGAGCAGTATGCAAGTAGAATTTACATTATTAAATTACGAAGAGGATTTAGTCTAACCAGTTGTTATTGCCAAGTCTTCCTTCGATGTCCTCCCGATCAGAATTAACTCCGGGAATTTCATCGCCATTTTTCTCTGCTTGTCCTGCTTCGGGCTCGAACTGCTGAGGGCGTATTTCATTTCCAGCTGCCTGAACTTCACCTCCCGCGACTACGTTATCCCACAATTCTCCATGTGATTCAGACCAAAATCCTTCATTTCTCTCACACTTACTGTCGTTACCAGACAAGTGAAAGTCCATGTCATCCATTATTCAAAACCAAATGTTCAATTTTTTTAAAGCAGAAATGAACGAAGCGATCGAGTCGACCAATCAAATGTGGAAACGCACAGAAAGCCAATGGAATCGCGTAGACCACCCACCCGAGTAATTAACGTGCAGCCTTTGTAATCCTGTACGTGACGTCATGTGGGTTATGCCCCTTTCATGAGAATTTTTAGGGCCGTTCTCAAAGACGTATTTTTTTTTTAATTTTACAGTTTACAGAATAAGTATTGTGAAAAAAAAACATTGTCAGATATGAAATCACGATGAAAAACTCCTCTAGGACATATATAAATGAAATTTCAGTCCTTTTGGGTGTCATGGGACCTTTAAACAAAAGAGAAAAGAGCTCCTTCATTGTGTAGACAAGTCAAGGCAATCGTTGGTGTACGTCCCAGCTTTGCAATCTTTCTAACACTAGCAGACAATGTGGAGAGAGCCTGATTTTTTAACAATAAAAAGTGCGAGGAGTTTTCCTTCCTACATTCCAATTTGCTCTTCTGACAGAGTATATGTTTGGACGATCAGAGCTATGCAACCAAAATGATCAAAGTATTTCTGACTGGTCTTGACGTGGTTTAATGAGCAGTGGCACAAGTGATGGGCATTTATTTGGATCTTCTTTTCAACAGATCCATTTGTAGGGATGAGAAACATGATTTTCACATATTCGTAGGGCATCAAGACAGAGCCTCACAATTTCACCATCTCTGTCCAGCTTGCTCTTCCTTCAAGGTCTTCAAAATGTTTCTGAGCTTCTATCACTCTGTGTCTATTCTTGAAAAGACACGCGACCTCCAGCAATGTGGGGGAATGTTTGCACAATAAGTCTGATTCTGAGTCTTCAACTCCGAGTCACAGTCTAATTAGTTAGATATTGAGTGCAACATCACTGGTGCTTTAGTGTTTTGAAACATCTATAATCAGATATCAATGGCAAATATATATGCTTCGAGAAGACAAAGGAAAAAGACAAAACAATAGCATATATGAAATGAAAGTTAACAAAAAGACACATGAGAAGCAATCAATGTATTCAAATGATCAATCTTAGTCATCGTTGAAACGGAAACGGGAAGTCACCTTTTTTTGTGAGTTCGGAGCACAACTCTTGGGAAACAATGGCTGTGATGGTATCAAGTTCTGTGAAACGATCCAGGTGGAATATGAATGTCGACATTGGTTTTGATGATATATCTTCCAGAAGCTGTCTTTCTGCATTCCTCATGCCTGCCAAAGGACATGTCAAAAGGCTTTTCATTAAGCTGTAAAGTACATGGCTAGGTTAATTAAAGTAGATGTCTGTGATCTGTCGGGCGAAGCAAGGGGTAGTCTGCTAAGCCAGAGTTGGGTGATCGCCCAGGCAGACGAGACTACCCCTCCTAGAAGCCCAGGCCCCTGGAAGTGCTGGGGTATAGATGACCATATTTAGGCTTTTAAATTCAGTTATCCTGGTATATCCAATTAAGACAACGTTTTTGTTTGATTTCTTCCATTAATTCATTGAATGAACAATTTTAGACGATGCTCACCTATTTAAGATTGCCCTCAACCTGACAAGTAGTGTCTTACTGTTGTCTAGCAGTCATTGGCTTGAGAACAAAACAATAAATTGGCAAAATTGGAGCTTATGAACTTTACTTAGCGTCCACATGTGCACACACGCTCTCTCCCTCTCTGATTAACGAGAAAGTGAGACCATCTTCCATCGCTATGAATCTTGGTTTTCATCACACTAATTGAATAAATAAAGTTCTCCTTGTTTGTTTTCTTTCCATCTCTCTTTATGGTTTTGAGACACACACAGTCACCGTCACAAGCATTTACATTATTTAGTTAGGAAATAGTCATCTTTAGAAAAAAAAATAATCAAAGTCAACACATGTCTCAGCAACAGACACATTTCTTTTTAATCGTGACTGTCATTTGGCTTAAACAGCGATATACAGGCAAATACATAAATGATGGGAAACGAACTGTCATTTATGTACGTAGGTGTATATGTATATATATATATCTCGTAGGAAATCATATATTTATGATGTGGAATGAACAGTTTGAAGTCTTCCTTCAAGGTCTTCAATGATATATATATATATATATATATATATATATATATATATATATATATATATATATATATATATATATATATATATATATATATATATATATATACAAACATACATATATATATATATATATGTATATATATATATATATATATATATATATATATATATATATATACACACATATACACACACATACATATATATACATACATAGTTATAAATCATGTATTTATGATAAATGTATATATTGTTACGGCTGTGGAAATTCGCAATACACCATAAAGGGTCCTAAGATCAGTTATGACGCTAAGTTGATGTGTAGTTAGTCCACACCTGTTGTTTAGGGGGAATATGTGTGCTTCATCCGGGCTGCGACGCTTTGAGTTAGCCACTTTTCTTTCTCTACAGTTATTTTGGACCATTAAGCCGCCAACAACTCAAACACCACCACCTTCGCCTCTTTACCTCCACAACTCCATCCCGCAAACATCGCTTCACTGCCATTCCCAAACGACGCCCACCAACAACCAAACCACCACAGCAAACCCCCCACCAACTTCGCCTTTCTCCTTCCACAACCACACCACCAGTCAACACCAAACGTCGTGCTGTCCACGGCCCGTTCGGTAATTGATGCCGAACGCGTCGAGCCGCGGGTACGAATGTGTTCCCTTCAGGAGAGGAAAACGGATCAGGAAGGCTTCACGCCCCTTTTTGCCCGACCAATGGCTGAACGTCGGGTGGCATGGCCCCGCCTCCAAGCGCGTTTTGATCGGCGAATCTGCATACAGGCTCCTCCCCCGGTCGATAAAAGACGCGAGCACGACGCAGCTCGTGTGTGTCCAGGAAGGAGTGTGAAGAAACGTGTCTAGAAAGGTGTCCAGCTCGTGTGTGCAGAAAGGGGTGCAGAAAGTGGCACCGGTCGGAAGTTGTGAGGTCTGAGGCGTGTGTTTGCGGGGATCGGACGGTGAAGCGGACGGAGCTCGGAGTGGAGGTCGAGGGACAAGTTGCGGAGTGGAGCAGAGACGCAGAGGAGGGCTAAGGGGCGAGAGTTCGCCGGAGTCAGGTGAGGTCCCGGGACCCCGCTAGCGGGAGAGAGCGTCCGCCATTCCCCTCTCCCGACCCCGAGCATCAACAATTCCCCCATCAGCGCTGAGATAGCGCCGGTAACCCCGTCCGTTCCACAACCCAACCGTGGTGCCTGCGCGACGCACGCCTGGAGGAGATCACCGACCATACAAAGGGCACGGAGTCAAGCGCGTTACGCGGACATTACGGCGAGCCCGCCATCGCGCCACGAGGACGCGGGTAAGACCCCTTCGGTCTCATGGACCTGGCCGATCACCCAGGTCACACATTCATTTGGTCTACGGGCCTGTCTGCCTCCTTGCCTGTGAGGGTGGCTTGTGTTTTCTTTGCTTTTTGTGTAAATGTATGTGTGGCGCCAGTCTTGTAAGTAAACCTGTATAAGTGTGCTGAAACTAATTGCCCTTTTTATTCGGTTGTAGCTCTGCGTTGCTTTTATTGTTTTAACTGTTATATGTGCATTTTTGTATGGCTGTGAATATGTGCTTGACGTGTGTGTGTGTGTGTGTGTGTGTGTGTGTGTGTGTGTGTGTGTGTGTGT
>NC_140974.1:13594063-13614063 GCF_056783735.1 Eptatretus burgeri
GACGTGGAGTATGGGAGGCCGGCACACCACAGTACTGCCAAAAAAGTGACACAGACAAGCTCAGAACATTCTCAACGAAGACACGATTGCAATTCAAGGTGAGCCATTTGATAAACGGAATCACTGCAGAAAAGTTTGAAGATACACGCACCAGGTGCTCGACATATTTCAAAGATACACACATTCCCAAAGGTAGAATTTAAGAGTGAAGTTTGTGTTGCTTTCATTTTCCAGCTGATGCTCAATTTCAGCATGTCACACTGCATTCAGTAGCACCACTATGTTTGGTTCATCTGAGTGACGTTGATCGGCTTTGTTTGTCTGTCTCCAGGAATTGGGGTATATATGAAGGGCAATATAACAGAATTGTTTCACGATATTTCGGTTGCAGAACACAATAGTGCAGACATTATTACCCATGTGAGTCACACGTCATGGTTGTTGGTTGTCACACTATGTACGTCAAGCGAAAGATGGGGTTAAGCAATTGGTTAATTTTGTCTGTCTCTGTCTCTGTCTGTCTGGAAAACAAACATGTTGTTTAATAGTACTTTGGCTCTGAATTAGTCCAGATCGCACATGCGCAGAGAGGAGCGAGATCATTATTTTTCTCTGTCTATCTGCCTGGCAGTCAAACTAAATTGAAAATTATGCCAAACAGGAACTTTCTGTTTTTAAGGACGTCATAAAGGACACAAACAACAAGCACAAATAACTAATGTCGTGTATTAATTACGATGGTGTATAAGACACGAAGGCAAAAAAATATTTTGGTTTGTTTCCAATATTGTGGCTCGTGTAAGAGCTAACACACATAACATGTAATAAACGGAGCAGGAGATGAGAGGGCTGGGAGAGAAAAGCACAAAACAGTGGGGAACAGAGACAATAGGAGATTTATGGAAGGGAGAGGTGGAGGGATGGGGCGGGGTACACGGGGTAAACAAGATGGACACCACAGGGATTTTCAGGAAGGAGAGCAGGGAATTTGAAGGATGTGGGTTTGGGGTGGATTAACGTGGGTGGAAAAGATCATGGTTTTGGATGGGGGATGACAAGAGGAAGCGGTGAACAGCTGTTTTAAAGACCTGGAGGGGAGAGTGGGAATGGAGGGAGTGTGGGAGTTTATTCCAGAGGTGGGGAAAAAGAGGAATGAAAGGGTGAAGGTGAGTAGTGATTCTTGATTTTGGCAGTTTCACCAGAAGGGGTTTTTGGCTGAACTTGAACGCCCTGAGCAAATATAGGGGGGATAGATCACAGACAGAGTAAGGGGGGGGTGAGTATGGGGGAGGGGGCGAAGCCCGAGAAGAGACGGTAGAAGACAGAAAGACCACCGACCTGCCTGCGGTGAGAGAGTGAGAGTCCCAAAGACTCGGCCTCATCGCGGGAGATATCAATGATCCTAAATGCCTTGGTTTCCACAGCGTGAAGCTGAGAAAGGTGTGAGGCAGGAGCACCAGCCTATATTGGAGAGCAGGACTCCATCAGCACTACCGGATTTAGGGGTGGCCAGGTGGGGCCCCCCACATTTAGGGCCCCCCCCCAATTTCGATGACATTTTAAAAATCCCTTGAAAATGTGCTTCTAAAGTTTTATTGTCGGTGAATGAAGATTGTAAACTCTTTGTAAGGATATCTTTTCAAAATTGTCCATCATTGTTTTATTGAGCTTTGGCTTGGTCCTTTTCAAGCTTTGGCTTTATCAAGCCGTTTCTTCCACGGTCCACAGAATGGATCCTACGTGGTCAAAAATTCCCGTGGCAAGCCCCGGGCATTGAGGGCCCGCATTCAGATCTTTTTTTTGGATCGATCATCGATGCTTCGGATGGTTGAGCGTGACCAACAAACTACGGCACTGCCTACCAGAGCCCAGCAAGCACAGGCGGCATACAGAGGTCCAGCTAGAGGAGAGGTGAAAAGGTGAAAGTCAATGTGGTAAAACCCGGCCAGGCCAGCACAGCACACGGCCTGCAGGGGTAGTATTGTACACACTGAAACTGCGGCTGGCAGGGAACGCTGTCAGTACCCTGCTTACTGGCACACACAGCACAGTAACACGGTGTGACTTTCTATATTCCAGATGTGTGAAACATACTTGTTGTTCGTGATTGTGGTACGTCCCACGTGCACTCTGACGATATCTCGGTTACTCGGTACCTACCAGCTGCAGAAACCACAATGAGCGGCTTTGGTGACGACAGGCACAAATCCAGGGCTCCACGGAAACATGACAGTGGTGCTCAAAAGCGGAAACGTTCCAAGAAAAAAGATGAAAGACACAAGGCCGTCGTCGACAAGACCCAGAAAATCTCAGAGTTTTTCACTCCTGCACAAACAGGCAATTCGTCCATGACAGAGGCTGGGACACCAACAGAGACAGAACAAGTGGATTTGGCAACGCAACCCCCGCGCCAAGATTTGCCCAACATCTCGGAAGGTTCCACCGATGAAGAACATGCATCAGATGAAGAAGCGAGAGATATACTGACTGATCGTGGACCTGGCTTTGCCAATTGCATTGGATGTTGGCGTCCTGAGCGACCGTCATCAGAGATGATCGACTCCTGGTCATCACGAGATTTGGAGCCCCTGCAGAATTCGACTGGTCCCTTTGATTCATCCATACAGTTCATTGAAGGTAGGAAACGCTGCTCCTCCAAGAATCTTTTTTTTACCATAGACTACAAAACGGAGAGTCCGTGAAAAGGTCCTGGCTTTGCTTCTCCACATCAACCGGAAAACTGTACTGCATCACTTGCAAGCTCTTTGGAGGCGCTACTGTCCTGGGTGGGGAAGGATTCAATGACTGGAAGCATGCCAGTCGTTCTATCGAGGTGCATGAGCGTTCGCATGTACATTGTGCGAATACCATCCGCTTGTCAGACAGAGCAACATCCGCAGGTCGTGTGGACACTGAACTCGTCAAACAGGTGAGTGAGATTGCGTCCTATTGGAGGGAGGTGCTGAAACGAAGTGTGAGCGTGATATCGTTTCTCGCTCAGCGTGGTCTGGCGTTCCGTGGATCGGATGAAATTTTTGGGTCACGGACGAATGGTAACTACCTTGGTTTAATGGAATTACTTGCGGATTACAATCCATTTTTGGCGCAGCACATTCAGAAATATGCCAACCGAGGTAGTGGCCACACCAACTACTTATCATCTACGACATATGAAGAGTTGGTCTCCATCATCGGAAAATCTGTTCTGGATAACATGGTCGCTCGTGTGAAAGAGGCAAAATACTTCTCTGTGTCAGTCGAGTCTACTCCTGACATAAGCCACATCGACCAGCTCACAGTTATTCTACTATACATCGAGAACGAGGCTCCAGTGGAGCGTTTCATGACCTTTCTGAGCAATACAGGACACACTGGACTCCAGCAAGCGACGGCATTACTGGATTTTTTGAAAGCCACTGGATTGGACATCGCTAACTGCCGAGGACAATCTTACGATAACGCATCTAATATGAGTGGCCGATACAACGGGATGCAGGGAATGATCCAACAGGAGAACCCTCTCGCAATATTTGTGCCATGCATGACGCACTCACTGAACTTAGTCGGTCAATCGGCCGTGGGATGCTGTAAACCTGCAGCAGCATTCTTTGAATTCGTGGAACAAGTATATGTATTTTTTTACAGCTTCCACGTCGTGCTACGCCAGATTATTTGACGCCCTGAAAGCCAAAGGTCTGCAAGTACCAAAGCGCCTCAGCGACACTCGCTGGTCGGCTAATTCTGATGGAACCCGAGCTCTTCCAGACGGTTACAGCGAAATCATGGATGCCCTCGATGAAATCGCAAATGATGAACAACTGTAGAGTGAAACGAGAAACACCGCCGAGACACTTCACCAAACGATGTGCACGCTCGAGATAGGGTTCTCTGCTGGTTTCTGGTCTACTGTCCTTGGTAGATTTGATCGTACGAGTAAAACCCTTCAGATGCAAGCTACCGATCTCAACACAGCCGTGCAGCTCCTCAAGTCACTGACGAGCTTCGTGCAGTCATTACGCGATCAGTTTGATACATTCGTTGTTGACGGAGTGGAGCGCTCAGGTACGGAGGAATTCACTCGCGGATCGCGTAGACGAAAGCGTAATGTCCGCCTCGCTCCCTTGGACTACGGACACACTCTCAAAGTAGAACGAGATGCCAAGGAGTCCTTTCGCATCAGTGGATACGCTGCAGTGATCGACGTACTGCTGTCGCAGTTGGAAAAGCGTACAAACGCTTACAGCGAGATGAGCGACAGATTTGGATTCCTGCGTGCTCTTGTTCAACTCGAAGTGGAGCAGATTCGAGAGTCATGCTCGAAGCTCGTCGAGCTGTATCGGGAAGATCTATCACCTGACCTCACAGAAGAAATGATTCAGTTGCAAGCCATGATGAAGGAGTCAGAGCCAGACTCGGGCCGTACTGAACTTGAGATGTACAGTTTTCTCATCGAGCGAAAACTCACCGATACTTTCCCAAACGTGGAAGTGCTGCTTTGGATTTGCCTCTCACTGATGGTGTCGAACTGCTCCGGGAAGCGCTCGTTTTCGAAACTCAAGCTCATCAAGAACCATCTTCGCTCCACGATGGGGCAGCAGAGACTGGTCAATCTGACTATCATTTCAACCGAATCCGATGTGCTCAATTCCATGCAGGTTGACAGTATCATATCCGTGTTCGCTGCCACGGAGTCACGCAGGAAGCTCGTCCATTGATTAAGGCACCGTGTGTATGTTCGTTGATGTGGATGACACTGCCCTATATTTGGGGTCGCTGGAAGTCGGCTATTAATCACCATTTCGGATTTCTCTTGTCCAGAGGGTTCTTAGAAGTTAGAAGATTTTTAGTCGAAGTTCGTAGTATGATTAATGACAGCGCGTCGTTTGTTATTTTCTTCTATTAGTCCATCTCTATCTCTTAATCTTGCAGCAACAGCATTTTTGTGATTTGATTTTCGAATGAGCTCAGAGATAAGTCACCAGCCACATCAAGAACAATCCGTCCATCTTGTCATGTTGTCAGATTTAATTGTAATTTGTGAACATGTTTGCCAAATCATTCCTGATCAGGATCTGACAAATCTAGATACAAGTTCAGTTGTTGATGAAAAAGCAGTTATAATTTAAGTTGTTGATTAATCTCCAAATTTGGGGCCCCCCCACAATCATTGTGACCAACGGCCCCCCACATGGTAAATCCGGCCCTGTCCATCAGGCTTCGGATGAAAGATTTGTTTGTGGTCAGGAGCAATAATATCAATGGCGGTAAATTTCTGATTTTTTTTTTTTTTCGACAAACAATGAAATCTTTATTTTATTTCAAACGAATTATGTACTTGAACACTGGAGAACACAAATCTCCATTTTGACACTTTCAAAAACCCCCTTTTCAAAGTTTTTTTATATAAATTTTTCTACCATGTCATGGCTCGTGTGAGAGCTAATACACCGAAACATAGAACAAGGCTGGAGACAAGACGGGTGGGAGAGGGAAGCACAAAATAGTGGGGAACAGAGACAATAGGAGATCTGTGGAAGGGAGAGGGATGGTGCGGGGTACACGGAGTAAACAAGATGGTAGTACAGGAACTTTCAGGAAAGAAAACAGGAAATTTAAAGGATGTGGGTTTTGGGTGGATTGACGTGGGTGGAAAATATCATGGTTTTGGATGGGGGATGACAAGAGGAAGTGGTGAACAGCTGTTTTGAAGACCTTGAGGGAAGAGTGGAAATGAAGGGAGTGTGGGAGTTTGTTCCAGAGGCGGGGAAAAAGAGGAATGAAAGGGTGAAGGTGAGCAGTGATTCTTGATTTTGGCAGTTTTACCAGAAGGGGGTTACTGGCAGACGTTGAGCTCCCTGCGGAAATATTGGGGGGACAAATCTCAGACAGAGCGGGGGCGGGGAGGGGAGTAAGGGAGGAGAGGAGACGGTAAAAGACAGAAAGACCACGGACTTGCCTCCGGTGAGAGAGTGAGAGACCCAAAGACTAAGCTTCATCACGGGAGATACCAATGATCCTAAAATCCTTGGTTTCCACAGTGTGAAGTCGAGCTCGGTGTGAGGCAGGAGCACCACCCCAGAGGGGGGGGAGCAGTACTCCATCAGACTGCGGATAAAAGCTTTGTATGTGGTCAGGAGCTCATGTGTGCCAATGATGGAGTTTCGCCATACTTAGACAAAATATAGCAGCATTTTACATCATCTCGACCAATCAAATGTGCCACTCGCAGACCCCACCCATGTCCTTTGGTCTCAAGACTGTGCGAGGTCAGGTGTTCTTTGAACTCTCGACTTGTTGGTGGTTGATAGATCTTGGAAATACAAAAACAGAACTAATAATAAAACTTGAACTGTATCGGCCACATGCCAACATTTGTTGCCTCGATTGAATTAAGTTGAGCATAAAACACCTCCACATTTTTTTTAGACTTATTTGTGAAAAAAAAATACTGGGGGAGTAGCCGGCAGTAGAGCAGCGGCTGACAACCGCTGAAGCTTCAGCGGCAGCCCACATCAAAGAAAACCCAGGGTGGACACGATGATATGCTTTACACCTTGCATTGACCGAGCCCGAGCCAGGATCAGTCACAGTTCAATTTGCCATCATCCAGAAAATGTTACTTCATCATGCAGAGTCACATCATCTTCTCGAATTTAACAAATATGATGTCACAATCAACATATTCTTCAATAATTATGTCTTGTTTTTACCAATAATGAACCTCGAGTCATGTATCTCTCGATGACAATCGCCACTCATTGCCAAGATAGACATACCTATGATGAACACAATCACGCCGGCTTCTTTTAAGGCTTGTGCTGGTCCAGCCACATCATCGTCTGAATGTCCATCTGTGATCAGCACAACAGCACGAGGAACCCCCACCCGCGTACCCATACCGTCCACGAATGTACTTTCCAGCAAATGTTTGAGCGCCTCTCCTGCATACACACCACGTATTACGTGAAAAGGCGTCTCTTACATCGCATGAGGACCAGGCCAAAGGTGTTTGAAAGTTTTCATGAAAAATTTACAAATCGAGTCCACTCATATATATTCTTGCACACTCCATGCCGCATTGCACTCATTTATGAATTTTCAGTGTGAATTAAGATACCTATCTTTGAAATGCCACCCATGAATGACAGCTTCGCAATGGCCTTCAGCAAGTCTTCTTTGGTTAAATGACTATCAATGTCCCACTCAGTTCGAGGGCTCCTACTGTATTGTACCAAGCCTGCACACATGGACACATGGCCACAGCATGAGGACATTGCTTGTACACTGTCACGACAAAGAAGAATGTGAAAGGCAAATCAATAAATCAATAAATAAAAAAACAAAGACATGAAGGAAGAAGAGTGGATTGAGAATAAAAACAACCCAGGCTCAAAAAAAAAAAACGAACAAACCAAAGAGCACGTCGTTGAGGCCAATTTCAAAAGGCTCCACAAGTTCAATCAAGAACCGTCGAAGAAGGTTGAAGTTGGACCGTCCAACGTTCCACGAGCCATCCACCAGCAGAACAATGTCAGCTTTGTTTAGTGACACACAGGCAAATTCATCTGCACGCACAGAGCAGAAATATGGCGGACAAACCAAAATTCCTCAGTACAAAATGCACCTCAATAACGATGCGAAGAGCAATATGATGTCATAAAGCATCTCTGCATTAGGATACGGGTTACCTGTATATTCATAAATGGGAGGTGGGGTAGCAGTCGACTCTGTGGTGAATAGCCCGGTGACCCCCTCGCTGTCTCCGACGTGGTATGTAGCATGTACCCTTACTTCATACGTCGTGCTCGGGCTGCAATGAATGGGCAGACACAATGTCTGACTATTCTTTGTTCAATCGCAGACACAATGCATCTTTGCTGAATTTTGCACGACGACAGCACCGACAGTCTCATTTTGCACCTCCTTGTGGGGCCCATGGTGCTTGTGTGTGAAAATGCTATTTTTGATGACATCATATTTTCTTCTGGCTCGATTAATTTGCCAACAGCACACTTAACTCATAGATGTCAACTGTAGTTGTATTCAAGGTCCTGCAGCTGTGAGCAACAAATAAAGACATTCTCACTCCCACCCCTCCCCTTTCTCCTTCTTCCCATACTCCCCCCCCTCCCCCGACCTGAGGTATTGCAGTTCCACCATGTTCTCAGGAGGATCAAGCAGCACTTCCGACATGAGGTCCTTCTGGCCTTCAGGAAACACTGAAACTCGATAAGCTGTGACAGCAACTGCAGGGTCTTTCCAAGTGAGCTTCACACCGTCACTGTAGACATCCGTCACCAAGAGGTCACGTGGAGGTGGTACTTGAGATTCTGGAGAGGGAAAAGGATCTTTGACTCATCAGAATAAACGTCTTGTATTGTCAGATGATTGCGTAAAGTTATGATCTACAAAATGGGCAGATTATTTCCATTTGTGCACATGTGAGGACATTTGTACTTCATATATGTCTGGTGTTGGCTTAATGGTTAGGGTGGCAGGCTTGGGATTCCAGGGTCCTGAGTTCAAATCCCATTTGGTCATTAAACTAATCCTAGGTGGGGTTGACTCAGTCTGTCATCCTTCAGAGGTTGGCAAAATGAGTACCAGCTTACTGGGATGATCGAGCTATTCGAGTATCCTGCGTCAGAGTGGCGACCCATCCAGGATTGTGTCCAATAGCCCAGGAGACTGCTTCGGCAGCACCGACGCTCTGAACAGAGTCTGGTCCCGATGGATGGATGGTACTTCATATGCCGTATTTGAACTCTTTTGGCATTTCATCACCGCAGAGCCTTTCTCGAGAAATAAATTAAGCCAAGAAAACTCGCAGCAGTGCACCAATACACTGGCTCTTAGATTGAGGAAAATACGCAGCACACCCAGTCAGTTCAATCAGAATGCACAATCAAAATACAACAGTGATTGTTGGCATACGATGATTGATCCGAGCATCTCAGGGATGTTAGGAAAGCTGCCAGGAGGCTCCACGAGGTGAAGCTGAGCACCTTACCCTCCAGAGCCTCCTGGAATCCAACTCGTCTCACTGAGGAAAAGAGACAATGCACATACATGTTTGTGGAAGCATCGGGAGGTGAAACAAGAAGTCGTGGTATGGAAGGCCAGCTGCCCCGGAGCAGCAGAACACAAGCACAATCCAAAAACACATTTTGAACATGGTGCCAACAGTTCACACCATCTGGCTATCAGATGTGAAAACGCTGACTGCACTCATTTTGCTTTTTACTCGATGTGGCTGCATGTCAGTACAAAGCTCTCTTCTCGTAATCTTAATCCTTGGCATTCCATCAAAAAAAATTAGAAAAAATTAAAAAAAAAAAACACACAACAACATCCCAGTGCTCTCGAGTGTGGAAAGAGAATGCTAAATGTGATGAGAAATGAGACATTAAAGTCAGGCAATAAAATTTCAGGATAATGGAATGGTGAGCTACGAATTCGGCCCACGGGGTTCTGGGATATTAATCAGAGCTAACAGCTTGGAATGAAAGAGATGGATTCTTCAAATGCTCTCATTGAGAATTTTGGCGAATGAGAGACTTATTTCTTCAGCACGGAGGAGCTCCTCCGCACATAGCCGCGTCGGTGCACGAGCTTTCGGAAAAAAAAAGGGTAAGGCTAAAGGGTCTAAATCATCCTCAATAATCAATTGATGGATCACCATGTGACTTCTTGTTCACTGAAGTAGGTGGTCCAGATATGAAAGATCTGATCTATGAATGATATGAGGAGTAGGAGATACATTTTCAACTTGAAGGGCACTTATGTTACGCAGACAACGATTAAGGTATATGGAGCTACAGGTTTAAGGTGAGGCATATGGTTGAGGAACAGTGAAGGTGGTGAAATGAGGTGCTCCGTGATGAGGAATAATTTCAGAGAGAAAGTTGGGGGAAGGAGGGTGAAACACTTTCAGGAATTCAGTTTTTTTGTACCGAGAGGTGTCCTGATGCTGCCGCTGAACGTTGTTGCCTGTCGTCCTGAAGTGAGAACTGGTGTGACGTCGACCTCGTAAGTGATGCCGCCCTGCAGACCACTAAATTTTACGGAGGTTTTCTGTCCTGTCAAATCTTGTGTGCTGGCTGGATGGCGCATGCCCCTTTTGCGATACCGCACTTCGTAGCTTGAAACCTCTTCGCTGTGGGGTTTCCACACGAGGCGAAATCCACTTGGGGTCACGTGACTCACCAACAGGTTCTCATTGCCTGCATTGCAGTAAAAGGACAGGAAAGGGTGGCATGACGGAACACAAAGTATAATATCATTCAGATAATTTCGATGCCGTCAGTTGCCAAAATTCAGACAGATTTCCCAAAGTAAGACACCGTGTCTGGTTTACTTGCTTCTTAACACCGATGGGAAGGTCATATCTGGGTCTTGTGAATGCAGAGCGTAAGTGTAAATTGATGATAATTACTATTAATCATGTTTGGGAGGAGGGGGGGAGCAGTGAGTGGGAGTTGGAGTTGATATATATATATATATATATATATATATATATATATATATATATATATATATATATATATATATATATATATATATATATATTTGTTTGGTTCTGGGGCCACAAGAGAAATTACACTTTTGCAAGAGTTGACCATTACGTGCCAGGACCCTCAACAAATTACAGATCCCTGACATAACATGCAGCACTCTTCAATGAAGTGGTGACCTAACCAGGCTTGGCTCTAAGCAAAGTTGTTGCATCTCTAAGCTATCAGCCAAGCCAAGTATCAGTTTGCAAGTTGTTGCGAATGCCCCGATGATGCCACACTCTTGAGATTGACCTTGAATGGTCAGTTTTTGTTTCCATGATAACAAACTGTCCTGGCCTGCCTCAGCTTTTACGATTGCGTAGCAGTATAGTTCATATCAAATCGTTCATATTCTGATAAAAAGTAATCTGCAATGCTTCTCCAGCTAAATACAAGTGAAAACATCATCAACTGGAAGGGCACTCGGTAGAGTGCATACCTCCGCCACACAATACCTGATCCACGAGAACATATCGGGCCGAATACAGTTTTGAGATATCATGTTCATTTTGTTTCAACTGTTTGTTTGTGTTCAGGGTCTTGTTTGTCCCTTTCATATTCATTGGTGACTTGCCAGGTCAATAATAATGTCATGGGTTTATGATGTTTGAAGCTACATGAGGATGAGATGTGGCTTGCTCAATGCCACCAAAACCTATTCCACTTTCAGAGCCAAGCACCTTGTGCCTGCTGCCAATCAAGCTTCATCTCGGTCTGGTATCGGATGTGCTTTGGCTGTATTCGGTTGTGTGGTTCGTGTGAAAAAGACAAAAATGAAACAATTAATCATGACTTTTGCTGTTTTTTTGTTCGATGTTTTCTCCGATTGCACGTAAAGGATTAACAGTTCTGATATGTTCATGTAAAAACAACCTTAAGTATATGTGCAGAGCAAACTTTCTGGTCGAACAGCCAGTGTTGAATCAACATATTAATCGCGTGAACATATTCACAAATTACAAACATTCAATGAATCAACATTTTTCAAAGCTTGGCAGCAACAGCCTCACATGACATTACAGGGATTAGAATGAGTTCTCAAAACTTGCGAACTTACTGCCATCAAAAAGATCTTTATATTTATCTTCCTCCTCTTTCTTTCGATCTACTATCTTTTCCTCCCCTTCCTTTTTTCTGCCTCTTTCTGTAGGTTCACCAACTGCAAATGGAAAAAAAAAAACGCAAATTTTTTTCTTTCTATATTGCATTCATCAATCATCATCATCATCATCATCATCATCATCATCATCATCATCATCATCATCATCATCATTATCATCATCATTATCACCAGCAAGGTGCCTGTGCCTGCATGGGATTTGAAACAAGGTTGGGATGGGTAGGCAAAAACGCAAATGGTGTCTTCTGTCATCGAGCTGGCGAGTTGGGAGCAACAATTCCAATTTACTGCCACATCTGATGCAATTTAAATTGTTTAATGGCGGCGAGGTGCTCCAATTGAAACTGTTTGTTCGATATATGTAGCATTTTGATGCCGAGGGTCCGAAATAAAAATTTGTGTTGACGTCAAAGCCAGTGATCAATTGCAAATTAATAGGACAATTGAATTATCTTTTCATGAAAGCTTTAAATTTCGATTGTATCATTTTCCATGAGCCTCAATCTTGGAAAGAGAGGAGGGTAGGGGGAAAACAGGTTGGTTTCTCCAGGAAGTGAGCTTAGTAATGAAGTCATTTGGAAAGCAATCTTGGAGCGTTTCCACTGATGGCTGAACCAAAAATAATAATTCTGTGACTGCTCAGTGAGGCTTTCGAGGTAGAAACATCTTCATACTTTCTATAGGCTCCCAAGTGTCGTTTTAAAAGGCAGTACCTGAACTGCCCTGCAAGGATGCTTTTCAAACATGGGAAAGGAAATACAAAGATTACATTGAGATTGTAGAATAAGAATCTGCCATTGAGCCCAAGTTCAGATTTGAATCTGGTATTCACTGGCATCCTGGCATTCAACGAATCTGGCAATATGCCTATTTATACACATGTCACAGCTTCAGAAGAGCTGAATGACAAAAAAAACAAAAACAAAGGGTCAACAGATGGTAGTCAAGGGGAAACAGGCAGAGAAGAACACACGGACACACCACAGTGTTCGGAGAGAAGTGGCGAGTAAAAGTAAAGCAGGGGCTCAGCGTATGCAGAAGAGCTCAAATGCATTTGAGCCAGGAGAAACCACGGTCGAGATGTGTGCTGCATTTTTAAGGAGCTTCTTTTGCGAACAAAATCATGGCTCATGGACAGAGTGATATGACAGATGGGAAAAAGGGCAACAAACAACACAGTGGGACAGTGGGGCCAGAGCTGGACACAAACAAGTTAATATGGATGAACAGGAAAAAGAGGAAAGAGAGCAGTGGGAGGAAACACAGTAACCCGCAAGTATGAGAGGGTGAGGTCAGGTTCATGGGGGAGAAATGACCACAAGAGTGAATAGGAGATCATATCAGATGGTGGTGCAACGTTTGCGAGAAGTGCTGGAGGGAAGGGTAGGATTGAACAGTCTCCGGAACACTGCTCCAGAAATGTGAGAAAAGAAGACCAAAAGATTGGGGGTGTGCGGAAAGCCTCAATTTTGGGAGTCTAAACCAGGATGGGTTACTGGTCTAATGCAAGTCTACTGGAGGAATTGGGAAGGGTCAGAGAGTAGAAAGAGTGAGACCGGAGTGGACGTGGTAAGAGAGAAAAGGCCACTGACCTGTGAGCAGTGTGAGAGCAGCAGGCCTTGTGCTTTCGGCCTCATCACGGGAGATGCAGCACAGTAGTGTTTCTTCAAATTTATAAAATAATCAATTTTCCTCCAATTGACTTTTAATTTGAAGAGGATTTGCACATCAGGTCAGTAAATTCAACCAGTGGTTATTTTTGAGGTCAAATTTGTTTTATTGATTTCACACAAGTATAATGCTATGCAGGACATCTTTCTTGTTTGTTTGTTTGTTTGTTTGTGAACAGGATATGTCAAAAAGTTGTGGACGGATTCGGACAAAATTTGGTGGAAGGGTTGGGTGTGTGACCTCGACGAATTGTTTCGATTGTGGTGAAGATCCGGATCCAGATACTATAACTTTAAAAGTGATTCTCCACCTTTGAGAGATTCGGCTAAAATGATATGTAGCATGATATCTCAAAAAGTTTTGCGTGGATTCGGACTAAACTTGGTGGACGGGTTGGGTGTGCTGCAAGGAAGAATTGATTTGATTTTGGTGAAGATTCGAATGCGGATCTGGATCAGAGAATTTTCATAGTGGATTCTTCACCATTGAGTGATTGGGCTAAAGATGATATTGTTACGGTTGTGGAAATTCACAGAACACCATCCAGGACCTTTGGATCAGTTATGTCGATAAGTGAGTGTTCAGATTAGATTTCCCCACCGATGTTTAAAGGGGTTTATTCGTGTAACCGGGCTGTGATCTTTGAGTCAGCCATTATTCTTTTGCTACTTTATTTTGGAACAACCACATCTCCACAACGCCAATCACGACATCTCCTCAACAGCATCTCATCAAACCTCTCCACAACGAAAACAACACCATCCTCAACCATCTCCACAATGACAACCACGACATCTCCTCACCACCTACGCCACAACAAACATCGCCTCACCTTCATCTTCACTAACGCCGCCATCTTGTTACCGGCAACAGCGTCCTGAACGAACAACATCTCTGCCACCAGACGCTGGGACTCCCTAGTTGGGGCGAGGGCCGATGATCTCTGCAACGTCCGCGGGAGCTGATGATTTCTACTACGTCTGCTCTCACCGAGCTTCACGTCGAAATCGGATCAAAAGATCAAAAGGGGCGGAGCCAGCGAGGGGTGAAGGGTGAGAGATGAAAGATCAGACCTCACTCACGGACCCCATATAAAGGCGCGCTGAACGCCAAGCAAGCGAGTCTGTCGGGGTTCGGAGTCTGTCAGGGAGCTACAGAGAGCGGAAGCCTGGAGCTTGGAGCCGGGATTCGAGCCCAGTGGAGGGCAGTCAGGGGAGCCTGGAGCGCAGCCTGCCATGCTGAACTTTGGGTCGCTAGAGCGCAACCAAGCCTGCCGTGCCGCGCAGAATGGCGTGACGGTGGAGAAGGCCGGAGAGAGATCGCCAACGCTGAGGAACGGACGGGCTCTTAAAAGAGCATCAACTCTTGCAAGAGCAAAGGCCCGTTCGTTCCTCCGAGGTGTCGTCGGCTAGGCCCGAACCACTAGGCCGCACGGCGGGGCTTGGGCCAACCCAGTCGAGCAGCGCCAACTTCCGTGTCGACGAAACATCGAGGGTCAACCAGCGAGTCGCCACGAAGGTGGCAGGTAACCAGCGCGGGCTCTCGGAGCCCCTGCGGTCTTCACAGCTCCGTGAACTATTAAAGGCCCACGAGGCCCAGTTCTTGCCCTTTCCTTTCCTGGGGTTTTTCTTTGTATGAATGTCGTGGCGCCATGTCCTTAAGTAGAATTGTAATAAGTGTACATAATAAATAGACCAATGGTTGTAGTTCTTTCTCTTGCTCGTGTCCTGTCCCTTACCCCCATTGCATTAATTGCTTTGATTGCATACGTACCTGATTGCATACATGACTGCATGACTGCATATGTGTTGTGTGTGTAATAAATGTCCTTGTGTGAATGTACACCTGCT
Source organism: Eptatretus burgeri (assembly GCF_056783735.1). NCBI lineage: Eukaryota > Metazoa > Chordata > Myxini > Myxiniformes > Myxinidae > Eptatretus > Eptatretus burgeri. Next base: position 13,609,261 of record NC_140974.1, read on the forward strand.
CGTTGCGTTCTCTTCCCTCAATTGAACTGCCATAAATAAGTTCGGAATATAGCTGGTTGTTAATAACCGATAAGAGAATCGGATCCGGCGGGGTTTGGTGATATACACTGCTCGGCAAATCGCAAACGGAGCGAGCTGCTTAGCGGCTCGTTTCCAAGCAGGTCCCGTCGAGGTGTAAATCCCTGGCATTTCTGTCTGTGCGCATAATTAGGTAAATCGACAATTCGGCGATCGGACCCTGTCGTGCGCGGACAGAATAGCAAGCTGATTTTCAGTGTGATTAAAGATACACCCGGAGCTGGATTTTGGCGTTGATCCGAAAGCTGCGACTCGGTTTGTCCGTTCGGTGGGTGAGAGCGGCCGCCATTGGCGAGAAGCGGTCGCCCACACGCCGACGGGCGGGAAACCACAACAATATATAGCATGATATCTCAAAATGTGGATGGATTAGGATGAAACTTGGCGGATGAGTTAGTTAGGTGACAAGAACAACCCGATTTGATTTTGGTTCAGGTCCGGATCCAGATCCGGTCCATCAGTGGGATACAAAACATAAACTGTTCAGCCTGGCAGAGGTATGCGCTCTACCTCGTGCCGTTCTCATATGACAATGCTTCCCAGAGAGACAAGGTGTGACTGTGAGATGCTCCAGGATTTAAAGACGTTCCATTTCTGAGAGCAGGATGCAATCAAAATCAGATCAGCAGAGAATGATGCAACTCCTTTCAGTCTGTTGGTGCGATTGGGGTGAGTACTGTACAATACAATGAGCATTCATCTGTAAAAAAAAAACAGAAGACAGGGCTTCCAGAGTATCTGTGAGGTCATATGTAGATGAGGAACAAGATCGAGCTGAAGATACTGCCTTTTTCGGATCCATTTTTGTGCCATTTCTTGTGGATGGGAGTGATGTTTGCAAAAATTCCAGGCAGATTGGGGTGGACAAGGATATTCTGAAGAGTACAGACAGAGGAGAAGCAAGAGCAGCACAGCGGGATTTGAGAGCACAGGCACTGGCGGCATCTGGACTTGTCGCTGAAGCAGGCTTGAGGCTGGAAGGAACTTTATCTACCTTCTCAAGGGAAGTTAAGGTTGGAGAAGAAGTTAGAGAAGACTGGATGGGAAAGTTGAGGCTGAAGAAGAAGTCATGGAGAGAGAGTTTCCTCCATATAATAGGCAGTTCCTCCATCACTAGGAGGAGAGGGTCTTTCAAAGTGAGGGTGTAACTTATCAGGAGATAGGAATCAGCAACATGCTGTGAGCGAAAACCTTGTATTAAACAAAAATCAGGAAATGAAGCAGTCATGGATGAACAGAGTGGTAAAAAAACAACAGAAAAATAAATTGCCCCAGTAGTGTAAGGTGCTTGCACATGAAGGTCGGGGAGAGGGATGGGTGATGAAGGGTTAGGAGCCTTGAGGTAGGTGGGAAACAGAATGAAGGTCGGAGGGGACGGGGAGAAGGAATTTTGGGAGGAAGGAAAATGTGGAATTTGGAGATGTTCGGATCATTTGTCAAGCCCTGTGGAGATAATTGCTACAAACGTCATACTTTTTGAATCTTTAGACAATCTCAAGAGCACACACGTAAGGTTGAGGATTAAGGAATGAACTATTTAACACACTGAACAAACAGTGCAGTCGACATGTGCACCATGGATTAGCACATCAAGAGTTGTTTATCTTGGCAGGATGACCGCAGGAACTAGAACGGCACTTCAATGTTACAACGTCGACGGATATGCCTCCACCAACATTATTACATCATGATAATACCTGTACCAAGTTTTACTTAAATCCCTTCAGCTGTTCTCAAATATCACATCTTTACCTGACATGACCTTTGACCTCATAATCGAATCAGTTCATGTACACATCATGATATGTACCTTGTACCAAGTTTGACTTAGATCCCTTCAGCCATTCTAGAGTTATTGCAGCAACGAAAACCTATCACTGACTCTGACCTTTGACCTCTTGCTATCTATCTTGCTGCCACTATCTAACCACTTCATCTTTGCATCACACTGTACATTTATACCAAGAGTGGTCAAAATCCTATCACTGGTTCACAAGTTAGTGCAGTGTCATAATTTACACCAAACATGACCTCTGACCTTTGATCCAAAAATCTATTCAGTTCATCTTTACGTCATTTGACTTGGATCCCTTCAGGCGTTCTTAAGTTATCGGGGAAATGAAAACCTATCAGAAACACACGGGCGGATGGACAGACAGTCAGAAGGACAACCTAAAAACATAATGCCTCCTGCAACTTCATTGGCAGAGGCATAACCAGAGAGTTGGTGTCAAAGCCACCCAATGCTCGCCTGTTTATACATTTATCGTTTTTAAAAGACTAGTCTAATAATATTTTTTATAAAGCATTGCAGTGAAGTCTGATCCAAATAATTTTAAAGCAATATATGTATTTGTATATTGTAATCAGTAAACTAGTACACATATTAAATGAATGGCAAGCGTCTCGTATAAACAGGCGAGCATTGGGTGGCTTTGACACCATCTTAGGTTGAAATTTAATTTTTTTAAAAAAAATCATTTGTTAATTTCAACTTCACGACACCAATAGTATACCCCAAAGGAACCTCCATACCAAATTTTAGCATCCTAGTACACATATTAATGAATGGAAAGCTTCTAAATAACTTGCACCAAAAACTTTAACGTTGACGTGCTACAAAAAAGTTATTATTATTGTTATTATTAAGCCAATGCAGTTATTAATTTACCTTTAACTACACCTGTGTTGTCATGACAGGTCGAATCATACATTGTACAGTTTGTGATGCTGCCCCAGTACAGATAATGCTTATTGTAAACATGCACAAGGTGGGAGAGTTGAGGCACAATTGAGAGATCAAAGGGATTATATAATTCACAGATGGCAGTGGTACAGCCATGGCAGATGGGACAAGGCACGCGTTGATGCGACACATGCAGACCAGGTGTGAGGGTGACGTACTGTAAGTTGTGGTGGTAACCGCCTCGCTTTCTCCTGAAGAATCGTAGGCGACGACTTGGATGGTGTACTCTTGCCCTGATTGGAGATTCTTCAAGACTGTTTGAGATTTTGTCTTGGGTATATTTAAATGCTGTGGTGGGCCTCCTAAAAGAAACACATCATCAAGATTAAAAACCAGGTTTAACTTTGAAAACCATCCTCTTGTTTTTGCGAAACTCGAACTTTTTATGAGCCGAGATTCAAAGGAACATGAACTTCATCAAAATGTACCTCGTGCTTTGGCAATATAAAACCACTGTAAAAATGTCGAGCAAACATGCACATGAAGAGCTGGACAAAGATTTCTCTCGGTTCAGTCGATCTATCAGCACATCAACTGCACGTCCGAAGCTCAGATCGAAAAACTGTTCCGAGAAGAGATTCTTCACATTGTGTTCTTTAGATGTCATTCTTTATGATGTCGATAAGTGCTCTTTCATTATCCGTAAAACTTGCGACAAGAACGAAGAAAGTGACAAATGTGAATAAGCTCAGCGTTGGCTGACGACGTGCCAAGAAAACATAAAAAGTTCAAAGCATCCCCATGTCTCACAGGATGCATTATTCTCATTCCATCTCAGCCTCAAGACCCCCCTGGCCTCGGCGAAAGCCATCTCGAGCACGTCCCTCTCTATTCCTTCAAGGGAGCCGAGGAAACCCTCTTCTTTTTAAGAGCTGCTGCGTAACATGTGTTATCGAGGACCGACGGTGGTCTGCTTCTGCTTTTGTTACGATGGTCACGAGGCAAAGGAAACCGACGTGATCACATTAACCATACTGACCAAGCAGGTCGAGAACTTTCCTGGGGTCAAGACCAGTTAAGCCAATGCAAGGCATTCATCCTGTTGTGTGATTCGAGGAAATCAAAATCTCCTCTAATCACGCACAGACGAGATGGTTTGCTTGCCAAGACCTTTCGTTCTTTCGGAGGACACTGTGGGCAGCTGCAGCTTGCCAGGGTTTACCACTCAGTCCCCCCCAGTCTGCTCATGCGGTGTTGTGAAAATAACCCTGTAAATCAAAACAAAGTTGCTGTTTTTTTTCATCAACAATATTACTTTCAAACACATTTATGTTGTATGTGCAAGCGTGGCTCGTTCATCAAGATTAAACTATGACCAAGAAAACAGTTTCAGCCTTTTAAATGTGGTGGAAAACGGTGTAGACAAATGAAGGAGCATTGTTGTTAATATCATTGACCTTGTTGTTGTTGTTGTCGTTATTATTATTTTAAGTATTATTACTGTTATCTTTAAATGATGCATCTCCAAAACTGTAATATAATTTCACAATAAAACTGGAATAAGCAACCTTATTTCCATCATTTAAATGGTTCATAGTTACACAATGGCATGCAGGATATTCCCAGAAGAGGGAGAGGAAGGGTGTGGAGGGGTTGGGGGGGGGGGGAGGTCACAGATCGAGTAAGCAGGAGAAAAGGGTTGTGGCATTAAGAAGGGAAGAAGGAAATCAAAATAGAAGAGGAGGGAATATTGTAAGAAGGGGTATGGGATCCACAGGGCATGACCCCGATGGACCATTACCCAAAAGGAGATGGTGTGTAAGGGTCACACCCATTTTCACAAGTTTATATCAATCCCAAATATTTGAGATGAATGTCCTCAAAGGCAAGAAAACTGGGAAATAAGGGGTCAATGCGGACTATGAAAGAAAAATTCCCCCAAGGAATTTGTGGTCATATTAGAGATAATCTCAAGCACTTAATTTAGATGTTTTCCTAAAATTTCATTTCAAGTCGAGATCATTGAGGAACACGTAGTT
>NC_140974.1:13619063-13621563 GCF_056783735.1 Eptatretus burgeri
CATATATATATATATATATATATATGTATATATATATATATATATATATATATATATATATATATATATATATATATATATGTATATATATCTATATATATATATATATATAAATATATATATAAAACAAGTCTAAAACACTAGGGGGTTGACTCAGCCTGCCATCCTTCCGAGGTCGGCAAAATGAGCACCAGTTGTACTGGGCCCGGTGTATGCCCCGGTTAGAATAGGTGTACCATATCCCTGTGTGTCGTAAGAGGCGACCAGGGTTGCGTCAGGAAGGGCATCCGGCGTAAAAACCTATGCCAAATCATTATGCGGACAACAAAACGAATTTCCATACCGGATCGGTCGAGGCCCGGGTTACCAACGACCGCCACCGGTACCGGTGGTCAGCAGGGTACCAGTGGAAATTGTGCTACTGCTGGGCGAAGGAGGAGAAGGAGACGGGGAAGGCGAGTCCGGAGGCAGTGGGAGAGGGGGAAGGGTAGAAGTGTGGAGGTGAGAGTTGGAACTCTGAATGTTGGGACGATGACTTGCAAAGGGCGAGAGTTGGCTGATATTATGGAGAGAAGAAAGGTGGACAAGAGACCAAGTGGATGGGGAGTCAGGCTAGGAGCATTGGAGGTGGATTCAAACTGTTCTACCATGGTGTGGATGGGAGGAGAAATGGTGTCGGGGTAATCCTGAAGGAAGATTATGTCAAGAGGGTATTGGAGGTGAGGAGAGTGTCTGACCGAGTGATGAGTGTGAAGTTGGAAATTGAAGGGGTGATGATGAATGTCATCAGTGCATATGCCCCACATATGGGGTGTGAGATGGAGTATAAAGAATATTTCTGGAGTGAGTTAGATGAAGTGGTGGAGAGTGTATCCAAGGATGAAAGAGTGGTGATTGGAGAAGATTTCAATGGACATGTTGGGGAAGGGAATAAAGAGGATGAGGAGGTGATGGGGAGGTACGGTCTCAACAAGAGAAATGTGGAAGCGCAAATGGTGGTAGAGTTTGCAAAAAGAATGGAAATGGCAGTGGTAAATACGTATTTCAAGAAGAAGGAGGAACACAGGGTGACATACAAGAGTGGAGGAAAGTGCACACAGGTGGATAACATCTTAAGTAGGAGATGCAACCTGAAAGAGATTAGTGACTGTAAGGTTGTGGCAGGGGAGAGTGTAGCTCAACAGCATCGATTGGTGGTCTGAAGGATGACTTTAGAGGTGAGGTTGAGGAAGAGAGTGAGGGCTGAACCAAGAACCAGATGGTGGAAGCTGAAGGAGGAAGACTGTTGCGTCACATTTAGGGAGGAGGTGAGACAGTCGTTGGATGGTGGTAAAGATGGGTGGGATGATTGGGCAACGACAGCAGAAGTTGTGAGGGAGATAGCTAGGAAGGTACTTGGTGTGACATCTGGACAGAGGAAGGAAGATAAGGAGACTTGGTGGTGGAATGAGGAAGTACAGGAAAGTATAAGGAAGAAGGGGTTGGCGAAAAAGAAGTGGGATAGTCAGAGAGATGAAGAAAGTAGGCAGGAGTACAAGGAGTGGTGGCGAAAGGCAAAAAGAGAGGTGGCAAAGGCCAAGGAAAAGGCATATGACGAGCTGTATGAGAAGTTGGATACAAAAGAAGGGGAAAAGGATTTATACCGATTGGCAAGACAGAGGGATCAAGCTGGGAAGGATGTGCTGCAGGTTCGGGTGATAAAGGACGCAAATGGGAATGTGCTGACAAGCAAGGAGAGTGTGCTGAGAAGGTGGATGGAGTACTTTGAGGAGCTGATGAATGAAGAAAATGAGAGAGAGAGAAGGTTGGAAGAGGTGGAGATAGTGAATCTGGAAGTGGGATGGATCAGTAAGGATGAAGTGCGGACTGCTATGAAGAAAATGAAAAGTGGAAAGGCGGTTGGCCCAGATGTTATGCCAGTGGAGGCATGGAAGTGCTTAGGAGAGATGGCAGTGGGGTTGTTAACCAGATTGTTTGATAAAGTCTTGGAAAGTGAGAGGATACCAGAGGAGTGGAGATTAAGTGTACTGGTTCCGATTTTCAAGAATAAGGGTGATGTGCAAAGCTGTGGAAATTACAGAGGGATAAAGTTGTTGAGCCACACCATGAAGTTGTGGGAAAGAGAAGTGGAAGCTAGGTTGAGAGGAGAGGTGATGATCTGTGAGCAGCAATATGGGTTTATGCCAGGAAAGAGCACCACTGATGCGATGTTTGCTTTGAGAATGTTGATGGAGAAGTATAGGGAAGGCCAGAAGGAGTTACATTGTGTGTTTGTGGATTTAGAGAAAGCTTATGAGAGGGTGCCAAGAGAGGAGTTGTGGCATTGTATGAGGAAGTCAGGAGTGGTGGAGAAGTATGTGAGGATCGTGCAGGATATCTATGAGGACAGTGTGACAGCGGTGAGGTGTGCGGTAGGAATGACGGACCGGTTTAAGGTTAAAGTGGGATTGCACCAAGTATCGACTCTGAGCCCTTTCCTGTTTGCAATGGTGATGGACAG
>NC_140974.1:13626563-13751563 GCF_056783735.1 Eptatretus burgeri
GAGAGAGCTGCAATCCCGATGTCCAAACGCTTGAGCTCAGATGATAACAGAGACAGGTGATCATCCTCTCTTAGGGATAGGACATTCCAGGCACCCACCCGAAGGGACCGCCTCAGGTTAACCCAAGGAGACCGCCGTCTGGTGGACGACACCTCAGCACCACTCCGACACACTCTCCCGCAATCTGACCCAGGGATGTTACCCCGTGGTTTCCCTCCTATCAAAGATTGGGGGTCCCGAAGGCTTTGCCCCAATCCCATCATCCGGTGAGCTGCCCCTACCTTCAGATTATAGCCTTTGATGTTTATAGCCTTTGATTATAGCCTGGACGTTGGCCTATTGCAACTTATTTTCGGGTGTTTTTAATATGTACGTTGGATTTCAGACACAAATTGACAGTCGAAGAGGGAGTGTTCAGTCCGGGAAAGAGCCAATCGGGATACATCATGTTGGCAGAGCTCTGGCGCTCATCGTTCCCCTCCTTCCACGCTGATTTTTAAAACATGACAACCATTGCTGATGTTCTGAGCTCTACTATTTTTTCTCAGTTGTGTTTATGTTCAGTGTTTGATGTAATGAGTACTCCCTTACTCGAGTTCATATTTTTTGGATAGACGGCAACACTTACTGGACAGCAGTTCAGCGATGGCGACCGAACGGGAATAAATGCGGCCGTCGATGGGTTGAAAATCTTGTTGAAGTTAGGTTGTCATCGAATTCCAGCTTAGAAATTTAGTGCATCGTCTTCATCACATTAAGAAACCCCAGTATATGGGAAATGAGCACATTCCTGCCGGCGGTTTCGGAGGAGAAACGACAAAATACGTGCAGACGTTAACTGAAATAATAATTTTTTGAAATAAATCTGTACTTTAAATACAATGTTTCTTGTTACATTTTTGTGTCAAATTCACCTTCTGAGGTAGTCAGCATGTGCAGAAGAGGGTTTTACATTGCAGACGCTGTTTTCGAGGAGTGGCATTATGCCTCTCAGCGGTGACGGTCTGTCGATGACAGACGTGATGACGTCAGCGAATGACCGATGATGTCATGATGGAATTACGCCTCTCAGCGTTGACGTCACACGTCACCATGCAAACGAATGTAAAAATTAGAAAATCGCCCAAAATTCCCAAACCTGTCCGTCTGGCACGATCTCACATAGCCGATGCTGTTCATTAGACCACAGACCATCCGCATGCCAAAGGTCGCGACAATCCGTCCGGCAGTTTTGGAGGAGATATGTCACATTGTGACTTTTCCTGGGAAAGTCACATTTCCAACCTCGCCTCAAAAGCCAGTCGCCGACTGGGAATCCTCCGTCGTGCAAAGTCCTTCCTCGGCCCTCTTGAGCTCCTGACCACTTACAAAGTTTTGTCCGTAGCCTGATGGAGTACTGCTCTCCCCTCAGGGCTGGTGCTCCTGCCTCCCACCTTTCTAGGCTTCACGCTGTCGAAACAGGGCATTTAGTATCATCGGCATCTCCCGCAATGAAGCTGAGTCGTTGGGCCTCTCACTCAATCACCGCAGTTTGGTCGGTGGTCTTTCTGTCTTCTACCGTCTCCTCTCCAGCCTTGCCCCCCTCCTCTGCTCTCTCTGCAATTTGTCCCTACCACATTTCCACAGGGTGCTCAAGGTCAGCCAACAACCCCCTTCTGGTAAAACTACCAAAATCACGAATCACTGCTCACCTTCACTCTTTCATTCCTCTTTTTTCCCGCCTTTGGAATAAACTCCCTCACTCTATTCTTTCCCATTCTTCCCTCCAGGCTTTCAAAACAGCTGCTCACCACCACCTCTTATCATCCCCCATCCAAATCCTCGATCTTTTCTACCCCCGATAATCCACGCAAGCCCACTTCCTTCAATTGCCCTGCTTTCCTTCCTGAAAGTCTCTGTAATGTCCATCTTCTCTTCCCCATGTTCCCTGTCCCATCCCCATCCCTCTCCCTTCCACAGATCTCCTAATGTGTCTGTTCCCCACTGTTTTGTCCCTCCCACTCCCTCCCCTCTTGTCTCATGCCCCCTTGCTGTGCGTTGTGTGTTTGCTCTCATACGAGCCTCAACAAGGTATACAAAAAAAAAAAAAATTACACGGACGTAAACAGAAATAAAATATATATATATATATATATATATATATATATATATATATATATATATATATATATATATATCACTGTAAATGGAAAAAATTTTACTCGGGTGAAAAAAAAATTGAAAAGAAGATATATATATATATATATATATATATATATATATATATATATATATATATATATATATATATATATATATCTTTTTTATGTATGCTTGTATGTATGTATGTTTCCAGTGTGTATATTATATATATATATATATATATATATATATATATATATATATATATATATATATATATATAATATACACACAGATACACCCACACATACATATATGCAAATATACTAGATGACCCGTGAACCCGTTGAGTTCCTGTTGTGACAGCGGTTGATGAAAAAAGAAATCATTTCAAGAAAAAAAAGAAGAAAAAAGATAGCTCCAGCGAACTATACCGCTGGGGTTGTTTGCATTGATCAAATACTCCCGAACAGTTCTTGACTGAATCGGGAATTGATTTTTTAAATAATTTTTTTGTTGCCCGATTCGAACGAAACTTAATACTGCACACCACAGGAGAATGGTGAGTAAGGCGGCACTAAAATGTTTGCGCTATCGCGTACCGTTTTGGCTGTATTTCAGAAACATACATACATACAAGCAGAGAGTTTTTGTAATATATAGATAAAACTCTAACTTGATGAGACAGAAAGGCACAGGTTGAGTCCCATAACAGTATGTATGTATATATATATATATATATATATATATATATATATATATATATATATATATATATATATATATGTACATCTATATACAGGGTGAGTCAAAAGTAGCGCCTGATTTCTGTTTTTTCGGCTGTCAGATTCTTTCTGGGAAGTCATGTTGTTAATAATTGTCTTGCAGATGATTAATTGTCGTACTTTATTAATTTTTGATTTTGTTTTCCAGGTTATTGCTGCGAGTTTGGAAAGTTACTGAATTTGCACCAAATTGAACCATGAATTACCTTTCAATGAATCAATGCATTGTTACCGTGAAACATTACAACAAATGTAATGAACAACCAACGATGGCGGCGCACCATTTGGCACAGGAATTCAATATTAACCCAACTCAGGGAAGAAACATGCGATTGATTGTCGAGAAATTTGAAGCAACAGGGTCGATAGCCACTGCAAATAAGTCCGGTCGTCTGAAAACGGCAACGAATGTAGCTAAGGCTGAAGAAGCCATCAGAAGACTGGAACAAAGTCCGCAAAAGTCAACTCGCCGTTTATCTGCAGAGTTGGAAGTGAGCCAATCAAGTGTTATCCGTATCCTTCACCAGAAAAAAAAGGAAACCTTACTTTCCATGCTTACTGCATGCCCTTCATGATGGAGATGATGAACGCCGTCTTCAATTTTGCGGAGTTCTTAGCTAAACTTCACGAAGAGGACACAATGCTAGACAACATCTGGTGGTCAGATAAGGCATGTTTTAAGCTTAATGGCACAATTAACAGACACTATTGTGTCTACTGGGCTGCGAATAACCCAAGAGTGACAGTTGAGATGGAGGTAAATTTACCTGGAGTGACAGTTTGGGCAGCCATATCTCCATTAGGGAAAATTGGACCCTTTTTCTTTGAGGGATCTGTCACTGCAGAAATTTACCTGGATATGCTGCAAACCTTCTTTTGGCCCAGGGTACAAGATCAGGACTGTTATTTCCAGCATCATGGAGCTCCACCTCATTATGGACATTATGTTCATCAGTGGCTTGATGAAAACTTTCCCAGAAAGTGGATCGGCCGCCACGGTCCGATCGAGTGGCCGGCACGCTCCCCAAAATTTACACCTCCAGATTTCTTTCTTTGGGGGCTCATGAAAGACCTTGTTTATCGTGAAAAGCCTCGTACCATTCAGGAATTGAAGGCCAAATCACTGCAAAGTTTGAGGAAATTGATATCAAACTCTGCAGACGTGTGTGCCGCTCTGTGCCTGCTCGGCTGCAATTGTGCATCGATCACGAGGGAGGGCACTTTGAAAATAGCAAGTAAAACAGCTTGGTACAGTTCAGTAATAATTTTTTCTTGAATAAATGGTGAGATAAACATGTCATTCATTTATTTCTACCTTCTTATACACTGTAATACAAATAGCAAACAAACAATCAACTGACAGAAATCAGGAGCTACTTCTGACTCATCCTGTACATCAATTGCAAATCAATCACAGACCATGAGCCTGAATCGCGAGTCTTTTTGGATAAACGATTTTCAAAAAAAGTTCTTTCATGGTATAGATGTTGACGACTCATGTGTGTTTCAATTTACTCATTCTATAGTACCTCAATGCATTCATATTAACAAGCTTTAACTCATTCAATTCACTTTTTCAGAATAAGATCCTTTTCACCTTTCTATATCTCGCATTGACAAATGCAAGCAGTGTGTGTATATGCATCTGTGTATGTATGTGAATGTAAACAGTATATGCTCCCATTGTACGTTCGCTTCTATTGAGGAAGGTGAGAGCCATTATACAGCCGTTGCTTTTTAATATACATTTTATATATTTCATGTATCGATATTGTACCATGATCTCATACATTGTACGATATTGTACCATGATCTCATACATTATACCAAATGCATTCCTGCTGTTCTTGTAGACCAAGAAGGAGGCTTATTGGCAGAAGCTTGCCACCATAAAGATCGCCCAGAAACTACGTCCATGACATTCAATTTCTTCCGTGTGTGTGTGTGTGTGTGTGTGTGTGTGTGTGTATTCACACACACACACACACACACACATACAAGCATATATATAAATATATAAAACTCTCTAAATTGATGAGACAGAAAGGCACAGGTTGAGTCCCATAACAGCAAATACATGATGACCTGTTAACAACAAGCATCATCTGCCAAATGACCACATTATCTTTACCCTGCTGATCACCAGTTAAGAGGTGAGGTTGCTGTCAGGAAGGATAAATTAAACAAAAGTAGCAACTCTGACCCGAAATGTGAAATTATGCTGATGTCATGCACATAGTTTGGAGGTGATGCCAACATCACCTCTAAACTGGGATGGCGTCCGTGGGGCACCGGGTCTGTGAAGACCGAGACTTATGGTCACAAATAAATGAAAGCAGAGCATCAGATACAGAGGAAATTAGACGGAATTATAGTTTGGGGTAATATACCTATTGTGTACACAAAATGCCAGAGTTTGACCCCAAATCCATCCCTGCAGAGTGCATACACGTACCCATTACCTTGTCTTCCCTGACTTGCCGAACAAAGTTTTCCCCTTTTCTCCTCTCCTCCCACCCCAACCCCAACCTTACAATACCCTTTGCCTTGTCACCTCGTGCACTTGAAGCGAAAAGCAGGGTTAAGCATTCGGTTCACTCCTGTATGTCTGTCCGTCCATCCACAAACGTCAGATTATGATCAAGGAATACCTTAATTTCAATTGAATGTTAATTTTGAACACAAGTCGGAACATGAATCGGAAGACAAGTTTGCTGTTTTAACGTGCATTGGCTCAATCTGAATTTGTCCCGATCGCACATGTACAGATAGCTGAGTGAGATAATGTCTTTACTCTGCCTGCCTGGTAGTCAAACAAAATTGAAAATTATTCCAAACAGGAAACGTTCTGTTTTTAAGGACGTCATAAAGGACACAAACAGCAGGCATGAACATCGAATGTAATGTGTTAGATAGAGTGGTGTGATAGCCACTGCGTCAACAGCGGTAAACTTCCGGAATGTTTTTTTTTTATGTGACCTTTACAATCTTTATTTCATATCAATTTAATTACATACTTGAACAATGTAGGACACAAATCACCTTCTTATCCCTTCCAAAAAAATCTCCAGTTTTGCAGTAGTTGGACTTGTTTCAATAAGGGAGCGTATGAGACCAACAACGGCGGTAAACTTCTGGAATTTTTATAAAACCTGTAAAATTATTGTTTTCTTTCAATTGAATTATACGCTTGTTCTTAATGGTTTTCTTCATTTTCCACCCACCTCCACCAATCCTGATCACTTTACAATGGAATGAAAGACTTAACAAGGTGTTGACTCCAAGACTCCGTTTACATGTGTATGCAATCACTCTTTCAAAAATCACAATCTACTTGTAATATGATTTACAAACGTATGCACGATCGATTGCAAATTGAAAAGCAATGTGGAATAACACGAACATTTATCAACACCTGAGCTCGCAAGTGTATTTTAATGGTATTTTACAAGTTGTATTTCCACAGTGCTCAGCGTCGCTCGAGTGTTGACGAGCTTGGCGCAAGGATGCAATTAGTGGAAATATTCTGTGGACCAAAACAGAGCAGCTTTTTGCATGGAGTGGAAATGCATGCCTTTACCTCCTTGAACCCCAGCGGCCGTTTTCCCAGCCGCTATTCACACCTACATACTGTATATCTGAGCATCCAGTTTACCGGCTGCTATTCAAACCTCAATATACCTGAGCGACTGGATTTTTCTCCATGGAGCCAGGGTGGGGGAGCCAAAAGTCCAAGGAGCTCAGGGTTCAAAGTGTTAAAAAATAAAAATCCACCATTATTTTTGTCCAATCAATGTGAATGTCCAGCGATTTTCAGAAAAGTATTGCTTGTCCACATCGAGATGCAAAAAAGTTTGCAGTTTGCCATGCAACGGCATAAGCTCGATCAAATAAAAACAACAAAATGCTGCATAGTGTGGGGGATGCAAGCATGAGCAACATGAAAGAGCAAATGGCGGATTGTTCGAGAATACCAGAAATTGCCAGAAAGCTATCTATACGAGATGAATTCTGCAAAACAGTGTGTTTAGGGAAAGCAGTCGGAACTGGTAAGATCTGGTGAGAGATGAAGAGAGTTCATGCCAAATTTTAATTGCTTTCGTATTCTATACTTCTTCACGTCGGTCCATGTGCTGAACTGGTTGAAGGCCTAAAGTAGTTCCAGGCTCAGAATGTTCAACGATCATCAAGCATTCCATTACAGTTTTATCCGCATGCCTCTGAAGGGCTTTCATCTGCAGTTATGTCAGGATTTGCTTACTGCGTGGCCAGCAGTCCAAGCGCTAATACAACTTCGTCACTGGATCATTTTTCCACCGGTTGAATTTTAAGCCCTTTTCAAATAATCTGTCCACTGTATAATTTTGGTCGTTATATTCAATTTTATCTTCTTCTTTCCTTATTTCCTGTATTTTGTATTTATCTGTAATAACCTTGGTTAGACCAAGAGGATGGTGCACTGGTAGCATGTTTACCCTTTAGCTGCCTGGAGCCTGGGTTTGATTCCTGACATGACCGTAAACTGTTGGTTTGTGCTTCACAGGAAAGGAGTTGCATCACACAGTGTGCCATCCCTGAAATGCGTGTTAATCTCTCTCTCTCTCTCTCTCTCTCTCTCTCTCTCTCTCTCTCTCTCTCTCTCTCTCTCTCTCTCTCTCTCTCTCTCTCTCTCTCTCTCTCTGAGTACAGCCTTATGGCTGCTGGTTGCATCATTGGTTAGGGACGTGGCTATGCCGCTGATGCAGTGTCCCTATTACCAGTACACTAGTACTCATTTTGCCGGCCTCAGAAGGATGACAGGCTGAGGGCTGAGTCAACCCCACCTGGTATTAATTCATCGACCAACAGAGCTTGAACTCAGGACCCTAGGATCGCAAGTCAGCCACCCTAACCGCGAAGCCAACACCAGGCTCGGCGTTAAGCTAGGTGTCCCATCTGCTTGCATTATTTGGTGGACGTAAAAAGTCCTACGGTGTCTTACACAAAGAGTAGGCAAGTTATCACCGGAGCCCTGAAATAAATAACAAATTGCTGCCAAAATCACCATCAAACGTCATGCCTGACCAGCCGGTTCATGGAATATGTGGGGTGAACACATTTCCTGACCAACCTCACGATGAAGTGAGAATAATATTGGAGCTGTTCAAGAAGTAGTCGTAGTAGTAGTAAAAAGAACCTTTGTTCATGGTCTTACCCAGAGCAAGTGTATGTACAATGCACCACACCAGCAGCAATAGGGGTACCAGGGTCATGGCTTTCATGTCTGTTGTCTGCAGAGCACACGTAATAAACTTGTATCATTCATTACAATCATCATCTCAGTGATAAATTATCATTTTCATCAATAAAATATAATCACTGCTGCAATGCCATTATTCATGTCCATCATCATTAAACCAAAGGTGAGCTTGTTTAGCATTCCCATCAAAACTGATTGCTCATGATGCTCAGAACTCACATGCAACATACCATATACCATACATGTTTTTAAACCCATATAACATACATGCACAATTCCTGTATACCATCATGATTAATTCCCATATACCATACCTGTTTACAATGCCTAGAGAAAGTCTACACCCCCTTTCAAATATTCCACCTTTTGGTGCCTTATAGCGAAGAATTGCATTAAATCACATTCAATCAGACATTTGAACCGTTATTTACACATCGTAACCCACAACTTCCAGGTGAAAAACAAACTCCACAAATTTCGTAAAATTAATTAAAAATACAAAACAAGAATATCTTGGTTGGATAAGTGTCCACCTCCATATAATTACAATTGTAAATTAACTCACGTATAACCAATCACCTTCAAAATCACACACCAAGTTAATTGGCCTCCACCTGTGCAAAATTGTTGTGATTCTGATTATTTCAGGATAAAATCAGCTGTTCCTGTAGGTTTCCTTGGCTGGACAGTACATTTCACAGCAAAGATTCAACCACGAGCACCGCGGAGTTTTCGAAAGACCTCCGGGATAAAGTTGTGGAAAGGCACAGATCAGGGGATGGGTACAAAAAATATTTCGAAGGCATTGAATATCCCCTGGAGCACAGTCAAGACCATCATTAAGAAGTAGAAGGCGTATGGTGCAGCCAAGACCATACCTAGATCAGGCCGTCCCTCCAAACTGGATGACCAAGCAAGGAGGAGACTGATCAGAGAGGCCATCAATAGACCAATGACAACTTTGAAAGAGCTACATGTCTTTATGGCAAACACTTGTCACTGTGTGCATGTGACAACAATATCCCAAGCACTCCACAATTCTGGCCTGGATGGTAGGGTGGCAATAAGAAAGCTGTTACTCAAAAAAGCTCACCTCGAGTCCCATCTGAGGTATGCAAAAAAACATGTGGCGAAGGGTTTTGTGGTCTGACGAAACCAAAATGGAATTTTTGGCCTCAATCTAAAACGTTATGGTTAGCACAAACCCAACACAGCACATCACCCAAAGAACACAATCTCTACTCTGAAGCATGGTGGTGGCAGCATCATGTTATGGGGATGTTTCTCATCAGCAGGGACTGGGGCACTTGTCAGGATAGAAGGGAAAATGGAGCAAAATAGAGAAAAATCCGAGAGGAAAACCTGTTGCCCTCTGCAAGAATGCTGAAATTGGGACGGAAGTTCACCTTTCAGCACGACAATGACACGAAGCACGCAGCCAAAGCTACACTGGAGTGGCTCAGGAACAAAAAGATGAATGTCCTTGAGTGGCCCAGTCAGAACCTCGACCTCAATCCAATCAAAAATTTGTCGCATGACTTGAAGATTGCTGTCCATCAACGCTCCCAACACAACTTGACTGACCTTGAACAGGTTTGTTTAGATTTTAGAAGAATGGACAATATTGCCAAATCAAGGTGTGCAAAGTTGGTCGAGACCTATCCCAACAGACTCACAGCTGTAATTACTCTCCAAGGTGCTTCTATCAAGTATTAACTCGGGGGGGGGGGGGAGAGGGTGGACACTTATCCAACCTCGATATTAAAGTTTTGTATTTTTAATTCAATTTTCCGAAATTTGTGGAGTTTGTTTTTCACCTGGAAGTTGTGCGTTCCGATGAGTAAATAATGGTGGAAACAGTCTGATTTAATGCAATTCAATTCCAGAATATAAGACCAATTCAATTCTTACCATAATGTTGAAATCCCATAATCCAGATATGTTTGTCCAGTATCTACTAAATCTAATGTCGTCACAATTGTCTCCCACCCCATGACAAGGTCGGAGACGGGGGGGGGGGGGGGATATTACAATGACCTCCGTCCGACCGACCGATCATCCGTTCTTGACGTATGATCCGTCCATGTACTTTTGTGCACGTGATATTAAAAAAAAACCGTCGAAAGGCTTTCAAATCGCAGATATCCGTTCCTCACGACATCATCTCAACTCGATTCGATCACGGCTGTGATTGGGTGAATTATGGTGCTCCAGCAACCATCTCTGGTAATTTGGCTTTCTTATGCATTGTTTCAAAAACGGTTCAAGGTTCAGATTTCATATTACACAGATCTGTTCATCGTACCACCCAAAATGTGGGGGACCTGCTCCTTGGTCACATTTAAACGTCTTGATGTGGAGCAATTTTTAAAAAAAAATTGTGCACATCTTTATTTACAAGCTCCATTTTATATGAGCCTAAGATCAATATAAGAATAAAATAAAATAAAAACATTAAAATACACTCATATTTAAATAGTAATCCTAATTGTCAATTAATTTCATAATGTCATGGCATTTGATCATGAGAGATCCTTTTCATGACATTCCAAATCGTCAAATCAAATCAAGGGAGTGTTCCACTACCAAGCAGCTTGTAGAGCGCTCGCCAAGTGGCTTAAGCACTCACGCAAGCACTCCAATGAAACGTCATGACGTCATTTGAACGCATATATAATTGGCACCATTCAATGCCCACAAAGTTTCATCCAGACTCTTCATAACTGGCAAACTGGCAACGTCAGCCAGAACTGAACGGTATGGATGATGGGTTCCAGCATGGTCGTGGAGATTGTTTCAGTTATGCCCTTCGGTTTCGCTCTGGCCTTTGTGTTTGATTTATTATCGTGCCTGTAGATAATACACAGGTAGATAATAAATATTTATTTATTATCTACCTGTGCCAAAAATAAAAAAAAAACCTCGAAAATGTGCATCAATGGCTCGAATTGCAACACCTGCAGTTAAGGACGAACAAGCTCCACGAAATAATAAGGTTTGGGTGAAAGAATGACTCAAGAGAAGGACTGAAAGAGACAAATATTTCAGGAACTCTTCGTGGAAGGTCAAAAATTAAGACCACCCCCCCCCCCACACACCCCCTCACCCCTGGACAAACGACGTGGACACATTTCTCCAGGAAAGTTTGGATGTTGGAAAACTATGTCCAATAGAAGAACAATACACACTGAGAGGTTCGATTCCATTTGTTACAATAAGGAGAGAGGAAGGAACACTTGGGGTTTTTTGAAGGATGTTCTGATCCTCTCCGGCTCTCCCATTGATTCTCCGCTTTAAACTGAAAGTTAAAAAGTATAAACTACATTAGTTATGAACGATAGTATGGAGGAGGCTTTTTGGAACATTACTCAATAGAGCGCCATATATACGCCCTATATAACGAACAGCACTGTCTGATTTGCCCAAATTGCAAACATATTACAACGAGTCTGATATATAACTAATGGTGTGCGAGATACGAGCACGCAATGAAGTAGCCCTAAAGTGCGCACTGTTGCTAGTGGCCCTTTAATACAGGATCAACGAGTGTGCATTGTAACACATTCTACATAATGCGTCCTATTATGTGTCACATAACGGGAGTGAAAAATTGCGCAGAGGCCACTGATGTGGAGCGCAAGGAGACATCGACACGTGGACACAAACGACTGGGGAATGGCGATCGGTCGAGGGACGAGCGCACAATCATGAGCGCAAACACTGAGTAAACGATGCAAAATGAGCAAGATACATCATTTCCATGCACAACGACAGAGTTAGTCCAAAAGTCCTTCTCGGCGTGTTAAAGCCTCTGCTTGGAGGACACCGATCACTCGTACCTGGACTCAAGTCGAGGACAGACGAACTTTGGGACGAACGTCGGATGCGCGAGTCCGGGTAAGGTTGGGCGAGGCCAGGAGGGGGAGTCCTGGATTAACCAAGGGATGGGTGTGGTGGAGGAGGGA
This sequence comes from Eptatretus burgeri, assembly GCF_056783735.1. NCBI lineage: Eukaryota > Metazoa > Chordata > Myxini > Myxiniformes > Myxinidae > Eptatretus > Eptatretus burgeri. The sequence goes on from NC_140974.1 coordinate 13,638,674, forward strand.
CCCGTGGTGTGTGAGAGACCGGGACTACAGCTGGACTCATGGGGAGAGGACGCCTCCCAGCGTTAGCAACTGAACCTTCTGAGCAAAATGCCGTTACACAATCAGTTTCGGACGCAGCGCTCTTCATTTACGAGTAATATCTTGAGCGCTTTGGAAAGAAGGAAGATGTTAATTAATTTGGTAAAAGTTTTGAGTGACAATAAGGTAAAAGATGAGTGATTTGTAAACCTTACCTAATAGTTGAGGTTGTGCGAGTTTTTAAAAGGTCGGGATCGAGTTACTTACACAGGTGAGGAACGAATGTGAAGAATGTTCGATCAACAAAAATCTTCGCCGCAGTGCGAGTACCACCTGAAGATTCCGTTAGAGCGCAGATTTCTTGCAATGCGATCTGATCACAAATGTAAACAGGAATCATTATCTGCATCATTGATCTTCCCAAGACCTTTATTGGTCAACAGTGATATTTACCTCTGCCACCGAAGGCGGACAGCGATTAGGTGTGTGAATACTGTTTGTCTGTGTCTGTCTGTCTGTGAGCACGATATCTCAAAAAGTTGTGCACGGATTCGGAAGAAACTTGGTGGACATGTTGGGTGTGTGACAAGGACGAATTGATTCGATTTTGGTGAAGATCGAATCTGGATCTGGATATGAGAATTATTTAATTTTTATTTTAAAAGTGATTCTCCACTATTGAGAGATTTGGCCAAAAACGATATAGTCCTGTATAGCATGATATTTCAAAAATGTATTGGGCCTGATATGTTCTCATGGATCAGGCATTGCGTGGCGGAGGTATGCACCCTACCGAGTGCCCCCTTAAATTTAAAATTGTGTTGGTTGGGTGAGGTTGAAGGGGTTAGAAACGTTTGTGGGTATGGATGGAGGATGAAATGAGATGTAATGGTGTTTCACTATCTGCTTGAATCCCTCGAGGAAAGAGTCTGATTGAACAGCTTCGCAAAGCTGGAAGAGATGAACAAGAGTTGAGGTGTGCGGACAGCCTGTATTTGAGGAGTCTAACCAAGTCCATGGAAATCCATGTTTGAATTTCAAACTATTTTAACATTGTGGAAGAGAATTCAGAGTTTTGGAAGAGAGCACTCCTGATGTTCATTGGATATGTGTAGATAGATTGGGGGTATCGATGGTGTTACGATCAAAGATGATGTAGATACAGTATTCCGTAAGATTGTCCTGAATAGATGGAGCCAAAGAGAAAACGAGAGTGCATCAAGAGCAGGTCCCTCGGGACACAAGGATAGAGAGACGAAGGGAATCTCATGAATAGCCAGATACGTTCAAGGTTGATGTACGATCTGTAAGACAAGATTTGAACCATTCACAAAAGCTGGTGCAGAGAGAGATACCAGAACAGGAGGGAATAAATAAGAAACTAGATGGCATTCATAGAATACTTACCCTGCACAGTCTTGAGAAGGGCTTGGTGCAAGCCAACATTTCTGGTGGCAAATTTGTAATTAAAATTTTTAAATTCAATTTAAATGTAAGACCAAATAAAATGGGAGTTATCATTGGAGTTATCAGAAGGAACCCGAACAAGCAGAAAGCAAAGATGAAGTCATCAGGAGGAGCCTGGGTAGGCCTCGGGGTTCAACTGCTACGCCTCTACCCTCAAACCCATCCAGGCACAGCCAAGTAAGCCTCATTCAAAAAAAAAAAAAAAATCAAAAAAAATAATCAAGAAGAACCTCGATTTAGAAAATTAAATAAATCTGGCTGCCAGACCATGCATCCGATCAGATTGAAATTTATAACATGTATATTCCCCATCACGACTTGACCTTAATTTTGAAGTTTCATGTCGATTAATGCAGCCGTTCAAGAGAGAATTTTAAAAATATTTTCCTTCAATCCAATATGGCTGCCAAACCATGTGACCTTCCAATTATTAGCTCACCTGGAACGCAGTTCTGGAAAGCTTATGAGATGGTGTGTCGTCCGTCCATCAGTCCGTCCACAAATACTTTCAAATTCTTCTGTAAAACTACACAAACTGTGTGGAAGAAACTTTACCACAACGTTCATCATCGCGTATGTGCCAAAGTTTGTTCATGGCATTAAAAAAAGAAAAATCGGGCCCAAAGGGGGTCTATGGGGGTTGCCCCCCCAAAATAGGCATTTGCTTTCTTCTCAGAAACTACACACACAATTCTGATGAAACTTGACCACAACCTTACTCACCCGTGACATACCAAAGTTTGTTCACGGCATGAAAATAAATAAATAAATTAACAAATTCGGGGTCTGAGGGGGGCTACGGAGGGAGCTTATGCAGGATGCAGGGGTTGCCTCCCCCCACTCCAAGAGATATTTGCTTTCTTCTCAGAAACTACACACACAATTCCGATGAAACTTGACTACAACCTTCATCACCCATGATGTACCAAAGTTTGTTCACAACATTAAAATAATTGGGGTCTCAGGGATTATATGTGGGGGTTGCCCCCCCCCCCAAAAAATATATTTGCTTTCTTTTCTGAAACCACACTCACATTTTCGATGAAACTTGACCACAGCCTTAATCACCTGTGATGTACCAAAGCTTGTTCATGGCATGGAAAAAAAATCCATAGGTATTTACATTCTTCTCCATAATATATTTTATGGGTCATCCATGCCTACCAGTGGTGCCTTGGTTATCTTATCCAGCTGCTATCAGGTGAGCGCCCAGGGATATTGCCACGATGTTTCATGAATACTCTGGTATCCCCAAGGCTTGGAGATCATGTGTGTGAACTTTCTCCTCGATCTGTGAAGTGTTCTGGAGATGTGAATTTTTAAAGGTTTTGGGGTAAATCCAATATGGCTGCCAAACTATGTGACCTATGACATCATCGGTGGGGAACCTTTTGTTGCTCATAGAAAGGTGGTCATACCTGTAAGGTTTCTCCTCGATCTGTTCAGCCATTTTGGAGAAGATTAAAAAAAATAGCTGCTAAACCACAAGACCAATGACATCATAAATTGATTTCTGTTGACCAATGTATCCCTAAATGACCCTCAATAATTTTCATACTGATCGGATGTAGTGTTCTACTTATGCAATTATGATGTCATAACAAAGGCATCTATGATATTAAAAAAAAAAATCACACTTATTTCCCATGGGAAGTACTTGACAGGTGCCAAGTTTCAATTTTTCCCATCAAGCGGTTTCAGAGATAGAGGACCAACGTTTCTCCATTTTTTCAAACATGGCTGCCACATCGTATGACCTATGACGTCACAATCATCATAAAAACTATTTCGCATGCATAGTCACACCTAAGGTGAAAATTTCGTATCAATCCCACAAGCGGTTCCAGAGAAAATGGAAAAACAAAATGCGGATACGCACAAACGCATGTACGCACACACGCACGGGAGGATCGCTTAATCCCCCTTTTCGCTCCGCGAACACGGGCCAAAATTAAAGATAGAAAAAGAAAATAATGCTGCACTATTTAAAGGAATGGTTATTACCTGTCTATCTGCTGTTTGTTACTTGTGAAAATCGAAGATTCTCAAGTATATCGGTTGGTCTGGTCTGTTATTCTGTCTGTTTGCATGTCAATCGCCTGCGGCTCACAATTTCAAACCAATCTTCAGGAAACTTCACCAAACTGTAGAGTTGATCGTAAGAAAGAAGCCTATTGATTGAGGTCAAAAGATCAAAAGGTCAACATCGGCCAAAAGGCCAAAGTCAAGAAAGTTAACATCGGCCAAAATAGGCCAAAGGTCAACAACTTCAGAGGAATTTCTAATATCATCCATTTTCATCCGATTGACTCGAAATTTGAAGAGGATTTGCATGTCAGGTCACTAATTTCAACCACCTATGATTTTTGAGGTCAACTTAGGGCAAAATGTCAACATAGGCCAAAGGTCAAAAACTTAGGTTAAGTTTCTAAAATCCTCAATTTTCATCTGATTGAGTTGCAATTTGAAGAGGATTTGTAAATCAAGTCGCTGAATTCAACCACCCATTTTTTTTTTGAGGTCAACATCGGCAAAAGGTCTACATAGGCCAAAGATCAACGTAAGCCAAAGGTCAAGAACTTAGGTTAAGTTTCTAAAATCCTCAATTTTCATCTGATTGACTTGAAATTTGAAGAGGATTTGTATGTTTGGTCATTGAATTTAACCACAAATTATTTTTGATGTTAACATTGGGCAAATGGTCAACTTTGGTGGTATTTCTAAAATCCTCAATTTTCATCCGATTGACTTGAAATTTGGAAAGGATTTGCATATAATTTCATTGAATTCAACCACCCATTATTTTTGAGGTCAGCATAGGCCAAATTTCTAAAATTATCAATTTTTATCCAATCAATTTGAAATTTGGTCATTGAATTCAAACACTAATTATTCTTAAGGTCAAATTTGCTTGAAGGATTTCACGAGTATCATGCTCTGCACGACATCTTTCTTGTTTGTCTGTGAGCAGGATATCTCAAAAAGTTGTCAACCGATTCGGACGAAATTCGTTGGAGAGGTTGGGTGTGTGAAAAGGACGAATTGATTGGATTTTGGTGACGATCCGGATCCGGATGTTATCGTTTTTTAAAGTGATTCTTCACCATTGAGTGATTGGGCTAAAAACAAAATCTATACGTAGCACAATATCTCACTAAGAGCGCAAGTGAGCACAATATACGCCCGAAAAAGTCTCTGTGACACACACACACACACACACACACACACACACACACACACACACACACACACACACACACACACGCACACACACAATTATATATTCAAACACGTCAATTTATGAAGAACAAGAAGGTATATATAGAATTGTGCTACTACATGGAATACAGCATCCTGGTTGCCATGGCAACCACTTTAGATGACGAACGTATGTCACGACACACCATCTCCACAGTCTGTACCTATGTACAAAATATGAAACGTGAAAGTTGAAAACTTTGGGAGTTAGAGTGCGGACAGGAACGGACGGATGGACGGACGGACAGACAGACAGACGGACGGACGGACGGACGGACGGACGGACGACCGGTATCACATAATACGCCCCGATATATATATATATATATATATATATATATATATATATATATATATATATATATATATATATATATATATATATATATATATCGGGCGTATAAAAAGTTGTGGACGGATTCGGACAAAACTTGGTAGATCGGTCGGGTGTGTGACAAAGACGAATCAATTTGATTTTGGTGAAGATTCAAATCTGGATACGAGAATGTTTTAATCAAGTGATTTCATTCAGCATTCAGAGATGGGGACAAAAATTATACGTAGCATGATATTTCAAAAGGTTGTGGACGAGTTATTGCAAAACTCGGTGGATGAGTTGGGTTGGTGACAAGAACAAGCGGATTCGATTTATGGTCAGGTCCGGATGGTCCGGATGTAAACGTAAACTGTTCAGCTTGGCGGAGGTATGTGCTCCACCAAGTGCTGTTCTCGTTGGTATTGTCCTCAAAAAAACACCACCATATTAACCACAGATAAAAAAAACTAACCACATATTTGTTCCCAAGAGGGAAAGGTCCAAATTGAATCTTTTAACAATGGTGGTCCACATTCAGGTGGTGGAATCATCTCATCGTGTATTAAAGTGAGTGAATGTGAGCTAAGCTTGTGAACATCATGGCTTACTTAAGTGATAAACTATAGTCATCTACTTATTACGTATGAAAGCTGAAGTCAATGTATAAAATCAGACTGTTCCTGTCAACCTGTGATTGCATTGTGCGTGTTATCAAACCGAATGTGATATGATAACAAACACTGGTGAAGTTCTGGGTCAGGTCATCAAAGTTACAACCACAATCAACAATGTGACACCTCAGCTTGTTCTTTGAAAGGGTCAGTTTCAGAACCACAAACAAAATTGGCTTGAAAGGGGGGGGGGGCGTGTTGCCTTTATCGTGTTCCCATCTGAATCATAAGGCTCATGAAACCAGAGATCTCTTCAAGACCCATAAATGTTGATTTATCCATTTGTCGACTGAAGTCCTCGTGGGTGTGTCATCGTGTTTCTGTCCGAGATATGATATGTGTAAAGGTTACTCCAACGAACATTACACCGGTGTTTAATAAAACAACTCGTATGGGTTAACATGATATTTGCAATAAGACCTCACACAAAATAGGACGCAAAAACTGGCCTATTCCTGAGATGACACAAATACCAGATCAACCGGGACGTGGAAACCAGCATTTTAACTGAGTCACATAAAATGTCAGGCGACACCACAAGGTGGGATCAATTGTCGCCTTTATAGTTGCAGTTGAGGCAGGAGTAAAAAGTTACGTCATGTGCATACACTGACGACATAAGTTTGGTGTTTGCTCAGTGGTTAGCGTGGCTGGCTTGGGATCCTAGGGTCCTGAATTTGAGCCCTGTTTTCCCCTAAATTAACACCAGGTGGGGTTGACTCAGCCTGTCATCCTTCTGAGGTCAGCAAAATGAACACCAGTGTCCTGGTATGGGGGCACAGCATCAGTGGCAGAGTTGCTCCCCCCAAAAATTATAGCGACCAGGCAGCCAAGCTGCCATTTGCAAGAAAAAGAAGACTGATGACATAATGACACCAGAGGGCGTAAGATACACATTTTTAAACAACTTTTATTTGCGCTCAGGTTGTACAGGGAGGAACATACCATGAATAACGAATTTTGCATTCCATGCTGTGAACTGGAATTGTCTGCCTGGATCTATCCTGTTGGGCTTTTCTCTCCAAGCCTTCAAGTAAAGAGTCCATCGCCACCTCATCGTGTCCCACCCAACAACTCCTTTACCCGAGTTAACCCCGTATCCTGTCTCAACCTGTAGGTTATCAACCCTCATTGATCAGATGTATTTTCTGTTGTCCGACTATTCTCCTCCCTTTGTTGGTTCATTGGCCTGCTGCCCTATCATTCAGGTCTTCCATGACACTTCCATGATCCAGGTTTTCCATATCATCCGGGACTTGAGTGTGCGCTGCTGAAGCTCTCTGGGTAGGAAGTGAAGCAGTATGCATACACTCATGGCATTGGAAGGACCTTGTTTTGGATTATATTATGCCCAACCACAATCTCACCTTCCAGGTGATCGGTAGAAAAGCAGCGGTAATGTGCTCGTGTGGCAGACGGCCATTATTGCTCACAGATCATGCAACGTTGGCTGTTATGGGACATGATCTGTGACTCACTGCTCCATCATTCTTGGAAATTAACACAGTTTTAAACCGACAGGTTTGCATGGTCATAAGTAAACGATTGTGTGGTATGTTGCCCTGATGAGCTCATAATAAGGGTGAAACCATGGCCGGTGATTCCACTGTAATTTACTTGTGACCTTAAATCCTCAATCTTTAAAACGGACTCGGGTATGCCCTGCTGAAACCGCCCAGGCAAGAGGGGACGTAGTGCACAAGCGCACACGGCGTTTTCAATGCCGCGTTGCTTTTATCGAGTCGGAAGGGCACGGATTTTGACATGGATATATGTATCAAATATATAAAGCACTTTCTAACCACTAACTCACTGACTAACTGATATTAAAGAACGTTACCTTCCAGGTGATGTCGAAAGCTGAAATTTTGCGTGCCGAAAGACATCGAAGCCGATACACCAGGGGGGGGGGGGAACATCACAGAACTGTCGGAAAGTATTCGAAAATGAAAATATATATAAATTAAAAAAATGCAGGAGAGCGACCCGAGATCATGGGGAAGCATGGTAATTTTACATGCCGATAGACATCGAAGCCGATCCGCCAATAAAAAAAAAATCACAGAACTGTCGGAAAGCATCCATAAATTAAATATAAATAAATGAAAAATCAAATGCAGGTGAGTGACCCGACACAATGGGGAAGTACGGACAATGTGTAAGCATACCCCACGAGAATAGCAGTGCCTCTTGAAAGTCTACACCCCTAATTCAAATTTTTCACCTTTTGTTGTCTTTTCACCTGGAATTAAATTGCATTAAATGAGACTTTTTCCACCTTTATTTACACACCGTAACCCACAACTTCCAAGTGAAAAAAAAATTCGACAAAATTCAGAAAATTGATAAAAAAAAAACTACAAAACTAGAATATCTTGGTTTGATAAGTATCCACCCCCCTGAGTTAATACTTTGTGGAAGCACCTTTGAGAGCAATTACAGCTGTGAGTGTGTTGGGATAGGTCTCTACCAACTCTGCACACCTTGATTGGACAATACTTGCCCATTCTTCTGTACAAAACTGTTCAAGCTCAGTCAAGTTGTGTTGGGAGCGTTGATGGACAGCAATCTTGAAGTCATGTCACAGATTTTTAATTGGATATTAGTTGGGGTTCTGACTGGGCCACTCAAGGACATTTATCTTTTTGTTCCTCAGCCACGCCAGTGTAACTTTGGCTGCGTGCTTTGGGTTGTTGTCATGGTGAAAGGTGAACTTCTGTCCCAATTTCAGCTTTCTTGCAGAGGGCAACAGGTTCTCCTCTCGGATTTTTCTGAATTTTGATCCATTAATTTTCCCTGCTATACTGACAAGTGCCCCAGTCCCGACTGATGAGAAACATCCCCATAACATGATGCTGCCACCATCATGCTTCATAGATGAGATGGTGTTCTTTGGGTGATGTGCTGTGTTGGGTTTGTTCCAAAAATAACGTTTTGCATTTAGGCCAAAAATTCCCATCTTGGTTTCATCAGACCACAGAACGTTTTGCCACATGGCTTCAGAATCTCCAGAGTGGTTTTGTGCATACCTCAAGCAGGACTCAAGGTGGGCTTTTTTGAGTAATGGCTTCATCCTTGCCACCCGACTGCATAGGCCAGACTTGTGGAGTGCTTGGGACATTGTTGGCAATGAACACAGTGACCAGTCTTTGCCATAAAGGCATGGAGCTCTTTCAAAGTTGCCATTGGCTTCTTGGTGGCCTCTGTGATCAATCTCCTCCTTGCTTTGTCATTCAGTTGGGAGGGACAGCCTGATCTAGGCATGGTCTTGGTGGTACCATATGTCTTCCACTTCTTAATGATTGTCTTGACTGTGCTCCAAGGGATATTCAAGGCCTTTGAAATATTTTTATACCCATTCCATGATCTGTGCTTTTCCACAACTTTATCCTGAATGTCTATTGAAAGCTCCTTGCTTCCCATGGTTGAGTCTTTGCTGTGAAATGCACTCCCCAGTAGAGGAAACCTACAGGAACAGCTGATTTTATTCCGAAATAATCCGAATCACCACAATTTAACACAGGTGGAGGCCAATTAACTTGGTGTGTGATTTTTGAGGATGATTAGTTCCATCTGAGCTAATTTATAATTGCTATTATAAGGGGGGTGGACACTTATCCAACCAAGATATTCTAATTTTGTATTTTAAATTAATTTTCTCGAATTTGTGGAATTTGGTTTTCACTTGGAAGTTGTGGGTTACGATTGGTCAATAAAGGTGGAAAAGTCTGATTTGATGCAATTTAATTCCAGGCTATAAGGCAACAAAAGGTTGAAATGTTGAAGGGGGGGCGGGGGTGTAGATTTTCTATAGGCACTGCATGTAAAAACATATACACGTGGAGGAGGGGAAGCGAGCATCGTATTCCCACCTTACCGATGTCTAATGTTACTTTGTACATGGCGGGAAGGGGAACAGACTCGGGAAACAGTTGGTCATGGATTGATCAATATTGTTGCGGTTCTGCAAAGCCGGCACTCCCCCAAGGTAATGGCACCCAACATATAGCAGTACCCCTACAGTTATTTCATTGGTATTTGTTCAGTTCGCCCTTGCTTTAGGTCCAGTGGATATATGGGACAATATGCGTTGCGTAGGGCTTTTAGTTTTTTCATTTGCAATATCGAGGCTCGTATAAGAGCTAGCACACAAAATGTACAACAAAGGGAGCAAGAGACAAGAGGGCAGGAGAGGGAAGCACAAAACAGTGGGGAACAGAGACATTAGGAGATCTGTGGAAGGGAGAGGGATGGAGTGGGACACATGGGGTAAACACTACAGGGAAGAAAAGCAAGCTTTCAGGAAGGAAAGCAGAGACTTTGAAGGAGGTGGGTTGGGGTCGATTAACGGGCGTAGAGAAAATCATAGTTTTGGATGGGGGACGATAAGAGATGGTGGTGAACAGCAGGAGGGAAGTGTGGGATTGAAGATTTGGGAGATTGTTCTAGAGGTGAGAAAAAAGAGAAATGAAAGATTGAAGGTGAGCAGTGATTCTTGATTTTGGTAGTTTGACCAGAAGGGGGATGCTGGTGGACCTTGAGTGCCCTGTGGAAATATGGGGGGGGGGGTGGGGGAGGGACAAATCACAGACAGAGCAGGGGGGGGTGGCAAGGCCGGTGAGGAAATGGTACATGACAGAAAGACCACCGACCTGTCTGTGATGAGAAAGTGAAAGACCCAAAGACTCTGCTTCATCACAGGAGATACCAATGATCCAAAATGCCCTGGTTTACACAGCATGAAGCTAAGAATAGTGAGGTGGGAGGCACCAGCCTGAGAGGGGAGAGCAGTACTCCAACAGGCTGCAGATGAAAGCTTTGTATGTGGTAGGAGCTCAGGTGAGCCAATAAAGGACTTTGCATGAAGGAGGATGCCCAGTCGGCGACTGGCTTTGGGGGCAGTTTGGAAATGTGGCTTTTCCAGGAAAGATCATGGCAGATAGTGAGACCCAAAAACTTGAACGAAAGGACTTCTTCAAGAGGATTGTTGAGAAAGTAGATGTGTGTGTGTGTGTGTGTGTGTGTGTGTGTGTGTGTGTGTGTGTGTGTGTGTGTGTGTGTGTGTCGGGGGGGGGGTCCAGATGGTCCTTTCGGAGAGACAAAATGAACGTGTGAGATTTGTCAGGATTGAAAGACATGTTCCACCTGTTGGACCAACTTGTGATTTTGTCCAGATTTGCAGAGAGTGAAGAGGCTGCTGCTTGCCCATCTGAGGGATGACAGGACAGATGGTACGGCATAGGGTGGAGTCATCAACAAAGAGATAAAGATAATTTTTTCAGAGAATTAAAGAGATCATTGATGAAAACCAGAAAAATCATCGGGTCCAGAACACTGCCTTGAGGAACTCCAACTTGGACAGGAAGAGGGGATGAAAGAATTCCATTAAGGGACACACATTGACTCTGACAGGAGAGGAAGTCTGCTCGGCATGAGTGGAGATTGCCTTGGATACCATAGGAAGAGAGTTTGGTGAGCAAGGTGTGGTGTCAGACCATATTGAAAGCATGCGATATGTCGAGAGGGATGGCTCTGATCTCATGTCTGGCATTGAGGACCTCCATCCATTGTTGGAAAAGCAGAAGCAGCATGTCCAGGGTAGAGTGACCTGGTCTGCATCTAAATTGATGATGGGAAATCAAGCCATTGGAGAAGAAGGATTTGATGTCAGAAGAAATTATGGATTCCTTGACCTAACAGATGATTGGGAGCAGGCAAATTGGTCTGTAGTTGGGTAATGTTTGAACAATTTTTTTTTAGGAAGAGCGGTAATGTTTGCTGATTTCCAAGCAGCTGGCAGATGACCTTGAGTAAATGAGAGGGTGAATGGAATGGAGAGAGGGTGAGCAAGAGCAGCAGAGCAGGTTTTTAGGACACGTGGGCTGATGCCGTCTGGACCGGTTACAGAATCTGAGTCGAGGTTTGCCAGCAAGCTCTCCACCTTATTAGGAGAAAAGGACACAGAGTCCAGGAATAGCTGGGTGCGACTGGGTAAGGTGGGTGCAGAAAGCGATGGATTTGGGACAAAAGATGCAGAAGCAAACACCGAGTTTAGGCATATAGTCTTTTCAAGTGCCGTGTCAGCTGTGCAGCCATTTGAGGTAAGGGAGGGGATGGAGGGGGAACATACACCAGAAACAGGCCTAACCAAGACACCACCAATATTTGGAGTTGGGAGACAGGTCTGAGAGTTCTGACCTGAGATTGGAAAAATATTGTTTCCTGGCTTTCCTAAGTGTGGATACACACTTGTTCCGAACTTTGCAGAAGGAAATGAGATTACCAAATAGTTAGGTCTTTAATTCCATTTGCTATTCTTTAATCTGTTATATTTTACTTTATTTCACACATGACCTCTCCTACATGCATGGGTGCATACCACAGGCCAGACCACATAGTGACTGTCTCATTAGCACACATGCGCCATTTTCCTCATTAAACTGCACACCATTCCTCAATGGGCGTTTCACCTCAAACCCTCACCGTCCTCACCACATTGCTACAACCTTAGTAAAAATCACTACAATGCCCTCCTAAAAATCCCTGCAGTAACCCACTCTCAACGTCCTTGCCACAACCGCAACATCCACTTCAGCCTCCTCACCACAATGGCTTCAACCGCGCCCAAGGCTTTAATGTCCTTGCCACGAACACCATGGTGCTTCACCCACCTCACCGCGACAAGGCACTGCGACCAAAGTTGGCACCACAATAAGGACGTCACACACCACCTTTGGGATCCGGGGAATGGAGGACATCAAGGGCCCTCTGAGTCGAAATGGATTGGTGTGTAGGTCAAAGCGCAAGTATGCACTGGGGTCCATTCAATGTCGTCTGGCTAGCCCTGGTGTTCCACCAAATAGCAACCATCATTTATGGCAAAGCACGCATTCATGGCCGGAGAGCGCATCCAAAAACCTGCAGCCCACGTTCATCTCGAAGTTCCGTTGTGTGGTCGTGTTTGGGGGTAAATGAGGCCATTTTTGGCTTCAGAGTCTGGCAGGGCATGGCTACTTCTCAGGGAGGCATCTGCGCACCAATAGGAGCGTTTGGATATGATCTTTGGCTCCTCCTTCACCAGGCTCGATAAAATAGCTGCAAAATAGCTGAGCAAGAAGTCGCCAAGTCATTGCCAAGTAGTTTCGAGTTCATCACGAAGTCATCTGCGCTCTGCTTCATCCTCGTTCCTCTTTGCCAGCTTTGTTCCGCAGCCAGACTTCCTTCTGCTCAGTCTCCATTCGCAGACGTTCTCACACACCATGTAAGCTATCTCCTACCACGTTCTACCTCTCCCTTCTTGTCTCATCTGCTGTGGATGCACAAATACTAAAACAGCAGCTACAGATACACACTCCTTCACACTTCCTCTTCTGCACTACATTTGTATCTCATTTACACCTCATTTGCCAACCAGGTTTCCTGATGAGGAGGGTGTACGACATGGAAACCCAGCAGGATTAAAAAGGAAATCTGTCAAAGGGCGGATGAGCTCCTTGTGAGCCAACGGCCATCCATATCTGGTGTCCAACTGTGTCTGTGGACGTCCTCCGGCAATTGGGTTATTTTATTTTATTTTATTTTATTGAGGAGGTTGATAGTAGGGTTTGCACTCCGGCCACCGTACAACCCTTCAGTCCGCAAAACACAAGAAAACGCAAAGAAAATTGAAAACCCAAGTTGTGGGAGTACCTCCTGTGCTGCTGCCCTGTGGGGCAGCTCAATGGATGACGGGGCAGCTCAAAGCCTCCGGGACGCCTACTCCTTGATGATTAGAGGAAAACCATGGGGTAACCTTCATGGGTCAGATTGCAGTAGTGTGTTGCAAGTGCTCCCCCACCGCTTCCCTTCAAGTCCCACTAGCAAACACAAGTCCAGAGCACCTCCTTCCCTCATCCTCTTCTCTCCCACCCCCTCCTCGCACCCTTTACCTCCCAGAGTGTACAGTAACGTGTGGTGACGCGTCACTCTCCCTCCTCCCTTCCTCGCCCCACTCTTTGCTCCCCTTCTCTCCCTCCCCTCTGTGATCTCTCTCACTCCCCCCCTCCCTCCTCAAGCTCCCCTCCCCTCCCCTCCACCTCCTCGCTCCCCCACCTTTCTCTTCTCTTCTCTCTCTCTCCCCTACTCTTAGTATGCCTGTCAGTGAAGTGACGGGTGGTATTTGCTAGTAACAGAATAAATGAAGGGTGAATACATTTTCGAGAAAGATAAAATGTATGCGAGCAGTCTGACTATGCTCTGGAGTGCATTACAACACTATTGGGAAAAGATTGACTCAAAACAAATTAAATCCATAATTAATCCATAAACAAATTAAATCAATCCCAAATGGAGTTGCAGTTTTCAAGGCAAAAATAGGGGGAGGTCACACTCATTATAATTATTGATTACCTGCAAAGACAGATTTGATTTTTCCTGTTATAATACATGTTGTTAATTGGATCATTAAGAGTTCATGGAAATCGCTTAAAAAGTGCTTTTGGTTTCATATTACAATGATTTACTTTATTATCACGTCTCAATAAATTTCTTACTGGACTCATACTTTTGCACCTCACTCCATATATTTACAATTAAGAGGTAAATCATCATCATCATCATCATCATCATCATCACTTCAATCTTGGTCGGGTTGCCACTCCGACTCAGGAAGTCATGGCAGGAATTAACAATTTGTTTATGGTGCTGGCGATAGCTCACCTCGTCTTTGCGAAGGACACCGTGATCTTTACTGACCACCGAGTAATGCTAACAGACGGAGTACCCAGTTTAACATCCATCCGAGGGACGGTGCACACTCTGATGAATCACCCTGTCTGCGAAACACCGGGATGATACTTTATAGCTGGAATAGGATTCAAACCCAGGCTAGTCAGTTTCGAGGTGAGTACAAGTTCCTCTCGGCCATCCTGCCAGCCCAAGAGGTAATTCAGGTTTGTGTAATATTAAAGACCCACAACCCGAGCTGCTAACTGGCGACTAGTATCACACCGTTACACACAGGCAACTGCAAAAGTCATGGGAAAGTACATGAGCATTACTTAAAAGGTTACACCAACGATAAACCTGGTTCACCAAGTTGTGAATTTATACTAGCATTGATTGGTTGGTATTCATGTTGGTAAACTAACAAGGAGGTAGAAAAATATATTAATGTTGATTATTCATTTCGAACTGTTGCAAAAGGAAGGTTCCGTGGATCTCCCGACAAGACTTCTTATTTCTAGGCAGACCTGTTTTGGAACAAGATGGTTTCATCAAGTCAGAAAGTTTGATGGAAAATGCATTGTTCACTAATCCTTCAATCCTTCCGTTTGTTTATTTACAGACCCGACAATCAATATGACAAGTGACCATGAATACACCTCCCCCGGGGTCTTCCCCTGCACCGAATCCCACCCAAAGTGCTTTGGTCATGGACGGAGCAAACACCATTGCGGTTCAAGGCATGAAAATCCAAACGTGAACCCGATCACCCTCCTCGCAATCCCTCACCCTCCCAGAGCCTCCCAGCCCACCCCCTTTCCACCAGACCGTTCGGTTTATAAGTCGCGCTCTGTGAGATTTGCTCAGAAGACGAGTTTGCTGGCTCGGCCGAACGAGCACCTCCGGGTCTTCGCAGTCCTTCAGACGAGCTCTGCACCTGCTCAAAGGTCAGGGCGAGCTGTGACCGCGAACAAAACTGTGTATATATCGTCATTATGGTCCTTTATATGCCTGGTGTTGGATTAATGGTGAGGGTGGTGGGCTTGGGATCATAGGATCCTGAGTTCAAATCCCCCTTCTGTTGAATAAATACCAGGTGGGGTTGACTCTGCCCGTCATCCTTCCGAGGTCGGCAAAATGAGTACCAGTTTGCTGGTATCCTGTGTCGGAGTGGCGACCCATCCAGGATTGTTCCCAATAGCCAAGGAGACTGCTTTGGCAGCACCAACGCTCTGCACAGAGTATGGTCCCAATGGATGGATGAATGGATGGATGGATGGATGGTCCTTTATCTAGAACCATTTCTTTCTTGATTGTTTTGTGCAACTTGTCTCTTTATCTTCAACTACCTTTGGAAACCTCTATCTCTCCCAGCTGTTTGTACAAATTCCCGATGTTTGTAACAATTTACTCTATTTGTTTTTAGATATGAATCTAAAACATATCGAAAAGTGTGAGTTTGAGTGTGTAACATGTACCCGTGGTATAATTGCTATTCCATGCAGTGAGAGTAAGATGGTGTCGTGGGGTGAGACTTGAGGTTTTGAGAGGAAACCATCCAGGGTCCAAGTCGGGGCATTTTAATCTCTTGTGGCCTTTAAAACAATTATCCTACGATTTTTCAAGAGCTCTGATAGAAATTGTGTAACAATCCTGCGTAACAGGGAACTGCAGGCACCCTTTATAATTCACAAACGAGTTCTGAATATTTCTTCCCTACCTTTTGATGTGTGAACAGCTTGCTCGCAGCCATGCCTCTCGGGTCTCGTTGCACCACCTCCTGGGCATTGCTCACCCTTATGGTATTGCTGCATCACCCAGCACACTCGTTCCCTGCGGCAAAGGAGACGCCAGAAATACGGTACGAGTCATGATCCTTGGGATCTTGGTGCCCCTGATGTTCATCTGTGGTAGTAAAAAAATCGGGCCTTCAAATCCCACACTCTTTTGCACTCTGATGTAGCTTCATTGGTCATTTTGTTCCGCACCAAATTATTTTATATATATTTTTTTAAAATATTTTTTCAGGTGGCCAAACTTTGCGAAATTATCGCAATGTGGTATTAGTTGAGATCACATGCTAAAATCGTTGCTTCAACAGGGCCCAGCGTCACTTAGATGCGGTCTTCACGTCGGCTTACAAGAACATACTCGGAGAACTCTCGGCACAGCGTTACCTCGAGAGCTTGTTGGAAAATGCACCAGAGTCGGTGGGACAAAGCAACTTGTCAGAGAGAGCTTGGCAAACACGGTAAGGATGTTCTTCCTGCACTTCACACACCACAGACAGCATTGCATGTTGTGATATACATTAGCAACTTACGATGTACAACATATCACATACTATAGTATGTGATATAGATGTGATAGCTATCAGAGGTACCCGAACCTTGTGTGGAAGGAATTTAGAGTTTAGAACTAAGAAGATGATTTGTAATACTGCCTACTACCGGTTGGCACTGTATGATACACATTTACATGGAGAGAATTTGAGTCTTCCCCTACACCCTGAACCCCCTACCCTGTAGGTTTGAATATGTTTTCTTGCATCTCCATTTGCCAAGAGGATTCCAATGGTGTGGAACATGATGGGGTTACTCCCGGTGGGGCAGATTATATCGACAGACAGACAGACAGAAAATACAACTATATATATATATATATGGATGATGCAAGCAATACCTTGACCTCAGTTACCCTGCCTTGATCACGTGGTACGACGTACCGACTCGCAAGTAAAGCAATTCCATCGACCCATTTCCTGGCCGAAATTACCGTCCCATTTTGCTACGATACAAGACACGACGTCGCACATGATGTCTCAAAAAATGGAATGCACGACGACATATTGCATGCAACAAAATCGTCCCATGTGTGCGTGCCTAAGGCGAACTCATGGTGATAGAAGTGTTCTGCGCCAGGGTGTTCACGTTAAAGAAATAAAGTGCATTGCTGCACACACACACGTTAGCTTCCCAGGTCGAAAAACCAGTAAAGACCAGTAGCTTACTGGTCAACTGGTACCAGTTGAAAACCAGTAGCCAACTGGTACCAGTAAAGCCAGTTGGTTTCTTACTGGTTTTAATATGGAAATTGGAATAGAGTGATATATTACCAGTTGAAATACAATTGTATTTAATAACTGGTATCAACTGGGAGACCAGTACATTGTAACTGGTATCAACTGGAACCAGTAAGACTTTAACTGGTACAAATATGAGCTACTGGTTTTTTCAACTGGGAAATTGGAATTCTGATTGAATTTAACTGGTACCAGTTGAAACCAATAGAGACCAGTTAAAGACCAATTAGAACCAATAGAGACCAGTTGAAAATGTGTACTGGTTTTAACTGGTTTTTCGACCTGGGTTGCTTGTGTTCACATCACCTGGAAAAAAAAAGTGCAACTTGGACAAGGCCAACAAAATCGGACCGATGGAAACACAGGGTGGCCGAGAACAACAGATGATATGATCGTGTATTTGCAAACTCAAATGATATCCCAGAACGCAAATGTGGAACGTTTTTAGATGGGTTTGGGATCAGTGGTAGCTGTGATACGTTGTCTTTTTGAAGCTACACCCAAAGGAGTGAGACCCAGTGAGTAATCCACAAGCAGCCTCCGACGGTGCTGGTTCGCATTATACAACATTCTACACGTGCCCAGCTATGAGTAGTTAGCGTAATGTTTCGCATCAAGGAGATGCTTCGGTGTGGGCGTCGTCCATAGGACGAACGTTAAGCCGGAGGACTCACCTGCCAGCAACGGTCGTTTGAAGATCTCTCGGTGCCTTTTATCAAGAATAGGCGAGCTATCGCCAGCACCCTGACCTACAAATTCCTGCCAGCTTCATGTCGAATATTCTGCGATGGAGAGGCAATTTCTCCTGATCGATTCAAGCCTTGAAACATTTCTCGACTTGTGAGCATCCCGGAGCTCTGTCAAGGGTACAGGGGTCTCAATGTGTACATGTCTGTCTCAACACAAACACCTCTGAGGGTTAAAATTAAAACTTATAGCCTGAGTATGATGATGTGTACAACAGCTTGGCTTCAAGTGCATTGATGCACATTCATCAATTTTGTGTGCAGACTGTGGCTGCTGGCTTCCATTAATGCTGGGAGCACAGCTGTGGCATTGATGCAGTGCCCCCTGCTCATTATGGCAGGAATTTGTAATTTGTTCATGGTGCCAGTGATAGCTCACCTACTCTTTGCAAACGACTCCAGAGGATCTTTAACGTCCACCAACTAATGCTGACAAACTTGACGCCAGTTCAACGTCCATCCGAGGGACAGCACACACACGCTGGTGAATCACCCTGTCTGTGGATGACAGTTTATCGCTGGGTTTGGTTTCAAACCCAGGGTGGACAGCTTACAGGCGAGTGTGCACACCTCTCGGCCATCGCACCAGCCCATTGGTGCACATCGACTCTGAGACTGGCAAATTCATCAGATTGAATATAATTAGAACGATTAAAGAAAGCAAAGAAGTTTGAATCCCTTTGTGTGACATCGATGAGTATATATGTATATTTATATATTGACAAATCTATCACCCAAGTGTCCAATATTACACCAAAAACGGTTCAGTTGAGGGGTTGAAATACAGATTAGAAACTAGAAGGGTACTCGGTGGAGCGCATACCTCCACCACGTAATACCTGTTCCACGAGAACATATCGGGTCCGATACATTTTTGAAATATCATGCTATATATTGTTTTTGCCCCCATCTCTTAGTGTTGAAGATCAGTTTAAATATTAAATAATTCTCGTATACAGATTCGGATTCGTCCTTGCCGCACACCACCAAGTTTTATCCGAATCCGTCCACAACTTTTTGAGATGTCGTGTTACATATCGGTTGAGCTCCGTCTCTCAATGGTTAAGAATCACGTTAAAAATGGTCAGACAGCTGGATTCGGATTCGGATCTTCCAAAAATCGAATCAATTCTTCCTCGTCACACACCCAACATGTCCACCAAGTTTCATCCAAATCCGTTCTCAACTTTTTGAGATATCATGCACATGGACAAGCAGACAAACAGACAGAAAGGAGTGAAAACACAACCTCCTTCACCAGGGCCGGAGTTACTTGCTTGTGGGCCCAAGGCCAAACCTTATCAGTGCCCCCCCCCAAAAAAAAATTATATATACATATTGTAATATTGTAATGTAAAAAAAAAAAGAATTACAACATAATGTAACACATCAATAATTTTTAATCAAATTAGTTCCATATCAAGAACATCAAAGTACATCAAGTTCCATATCATGTACATCTTACACATCGGAATAATGGAAAAATACAATGAAACTGAAGCATAATAAATTTTGCAAGCACAACTATGTGGAGTTCAAAATGACATTTTCCTGCTTTTTTTCTCTGGCAAATTTGTCAATGATAATGTTTGTGTCAAGGGATTGTCGGAGGTCAGATTCAATGCATAGTAATGAAAGTGAGTTTAATCTGGTTTGTCCCAAAGTTGATCTCAGGTGATTCTTCACCCTAGATAGAGTAGAGAAAGACCTCTCTCCTTGACAGTTTGTAATGGGGATGGTAAGGAACATTCTTATCAAGATACTAATGTTTGGAAAGGCAGTTGTCAAAATAGCATCTTTGGACCTCAACAAAGTGGGAATGTTTGTCACTGACCTGTCAGATTCAGAAGACAAAATGTCTTTAAACTGCAAAAATTCATCTAAAACAGATGTTTCCAGGTCACTGGAATAGGTACTGACGAGGAGTTCCAGTTGAGCTTTGAGGTCATCATAGTTCATAAACAAGAGCGCAAGTGAGCACAATATACGCCCGAACAAGGTATATACAGAATTGTGCTACTACATGGAAAACAGCATCCTGGTTGCCATGGCAACCACTTTAGATGACGGAACGTATGTCGCGACACACCGTCTCCACAGTCTGTACCTCTGTACCAAATATGAAATGTGAAAGTTGAAAACTTTGGGAGTTAGAGTGCGGACAGAAACGGATGGACAGACATACAGACAGAGACAGACAGACAGACAGACGGACGGACGGATGACTGGTATCACATAATACGCCCCGATATATATATATATATATATATATATATATATATATATATATATATATATATATATATATATATATATATATATATATATATATATATATATATATATATATATATATATATATATATATATCGGGCGTATAAGAAATCCACATGACCACATTATTAAAAACATCTCACTGCCACATTATTAACAAGAATACATGGAGATTATAAAGATAGAATATATCAAAATATATAGAATATCTCACAATATAGAGAATTGTGCTACTACATGGAAAACAGCATCCTGGTTGCCATGGCAACCACTTTAGATGACGGAACGTATGTCGCGACACACCGTCTCCACAGTCTGTAACTATGTACCAAATATGAAACGTGAAAGTTGACTTTTGAATAGTTGAAAACTATTGGACCTACTCGCCTACTCCTTGGCCGATCAGAGAACCCACAAGTCCCCGGTGGGCCCCCAGTTACTGGTGGGCCCTAGGCCAATGGCCTATGTTGCCTATTGGAAAATCCGGCCCTGTCCTTCACCTTCAGTGGTGGAGGTAAACTAGAGTCTGAAAGGAGTTCACCGAAATGTGATTCAAAACAAAACTATTTGGAGGAATTTTACAAAGCGCTCTCTTGGTGTAGTCTGTATAAGAGGTATATAGTGTACAGGTGTACTTACCTGCACCATGACATATCGATATCGGCTCTGATGAGGCTTTTCAGCATTGTACGATGAATGAATTCATGGCGTTTCAAACCATTGCAAATGCAACAAAAGCTAACAAAATGTTTAAAACGTTTCACTTTCTCCCCACACCATCTTATCTCCAGTAGGGACCAGGATGAAGAAATTCTTCATCCCATGAAGCGAATTTCCGACTCCTTGTTCACAGATAACTTCAGTCGTTACCGCAAGCAAAAGGCTTTGCAAAAACTTCTCTCATCGACTACCGGGAAGCGAAGGTACGTCAACACTCGATGTGCTCACAACCTTGGAAGGATGCGGCGATTCTCTCGAGGAACTACAGGTCGTGGATGAAATAAAATAAAATTGGAAACACCTGGGTAAATGAGGGACACCAAGCAATGACTTGCACACAGGTGTGTCCCATGTGTTAATTAAGCAAATAACATCCCAGTATTGCTTAGGGTCATGCATAATAATAGGACCACTGGACCTGCGGCTGATCTGGGGCCTGGCCTAATGCTGTAACCCAAATTGGGTAGCATTCTGACTGGTGGGTCTGTAGAAGAAGATATTTCAAGAAATTTACTAAGTCAGCCATTTTGACCGACTTAAAGTCACGTGACCGGAACGAGTTTTGCAATTCCCGTTACCAGTCAGGAGAGGAACGTTGCTGCCACATTTCAGCCGGATCGGCCCATCGGTTTAGTCGGATAAGTCGAAATATGAGATGGACGGACGGTGTGCTGACAATACCTTATCTGGAATTTAAATTCCAGATCAGCTAAAAATCCTGTGCAAGCCTGGTTGCCTATAATTATAGCTAGCATGGCTGCAAGAGGTCATAAACCCCCAACGCCCTCATCCTCAGAGCACATGCGGTTTCCGAATGGTTTAATGAGTATGGCGCTGATGTTATCCATCTGCCATGGTCTTCTCAATCACCAGATCTGAACCCAATCGAGCATTTGTGGAATATTCTGGAACGACACCTGCGACAGTGTTTTCCACCTCCACCAAACAGGTGCGACTTGATTGACTTTCTCATGGAAGAATGGTTCCGCATCCCTCCTACAGAATTCTAGACGCTGGTGGACTCTTTGCCACAGTTCATGCAGGCTGTCCTGTCTGCACGTGGTGGCCCAACGCCCTATTAAGTGACTTTGCATTGATGTTTCCATTTTTTTTTTGTCCACTATACCTGCACCTTGTAGCTTGAGGAGTCAACTTCAGTATCTTCGACTCGTGTGGCTCTGAAATGACATCAAAATGGTTGGGAGTAAATTGGTCTTACACTGTTCTGGATGCATCATCCGATCAAGGCCTCCTCTTATTGATGTTTCGGAACGACCCGAGGTTTAAGGAAGACATGCGACCTCATGAAATCTCACTCGGACACACAAATGCCATACTGTAGGCGATTGCGTCAAAATCTATTAAAATAGGAAGGTAGAAAAAGTGTTGAACACATGTGGAACTGAAAATGTGTTTTCCCGCAGCTTTGACACAAATGGATTTGGCCTGGAAAACGAGGAAGACCCAGAAGTCATATCCAAACTCATCCAGCAGCTTTCACAGGTACTGGTGCTCAGATATAATCATTATTATTGTTTATTATAAATCCAATGGTTAATCGGGGATCGAATAAAGCAAATTTTGAAAAATATTTTATCATTACAAAATAAATCTTGCTCACCTTGACACCATGGAAACCAAGGCTCTTAAGATTAGTAGAATGTCCGTTGATGAAGGTGAATTTACGGGCTTATAACTTCGCCATCGCAGACAGGTCGGTGGTCTCTTTGTCTTCCACCACCTATTTTCTGGTCTTGCACTCTCTGCTCTTTCCGTGCTTCATCCCCCCCCCCCCCAGGGTTCTGCAGGGCTCACGCGGTCCACCGTTAGACCGCCTTTTGGGGAAACAACCAAAATCCAGAATCACTGCTCAACTCCACTTATTTGTTCCTCTTCTTCCCTGGATGTGGAACCAACTTCCACATTCTTTTCAATCTCATTCTCCTCTCTATGTCTTCAACAGAGCCGTTCACCACCATCTTAGATCATCCCCAATCCAAAACCATGATCTTTTCTACCCCTGTTAATGACCCCCCCCTTCAACCACCAAACGCTTTTTCCCGTTTTCCAGCTTTTTCTTCCTGAGAGTTTGCTTCTGTATCCATCTTGTCCACTCCATGGGTCCTGATCCCCATCCCTCATTCTCCCCACACCCATTATTTGTCCAAATCTCCCGATATTTTCCTCAACCCTGCAGTTGGTGCTCGATCCTCCCTTTCTCTATTGTTCCTTTTGTTCTGTTGCGCCCTGATCTGTTCAGTGTTCCAGCTCTTCCACGAGCCTGGACTGTGGACAACAACAAAAAAAAGGTTTTTAGATCAGAATGTTCATTGCTATTGATTCTTCCTCAAGAGCAAGAAGATCATTAACATGAAGGGTGAAGGAATTGAGGAATAAGTAAGTAGTTAGGTTTGTGGACAGATAAGGTTTACATTTAGTTACAGGAGAACTAAAATAATCTAAATTGATCTTTTCAAGCTTGATTTCAACAAGCTGCACATAAACTGAATGAAACGCAGCGAGAAGAGGAAATGGAAAAGCGGGGATGAAACAGAAAAGAAATAAACCAACTGACAACGAACAAACAAAAAGAGGTGAGGGGAAAGGGGGGGAAAAAAGATCATGAGTATGGTCAGAAAGCAGAGGTGGGGCATGAAGGAAGCAAGGACGATCGTTCAAGAATACTGAAAAACCAATATAACTGAAAGATTATTTTAAGGAATAACTGAAAATAAAACATCAACCACAATTATTCTCCATCAGCGAAGTGTCTGTTTACTGGTCAACCATGGAACATCACATTCAAATGATAAACCGATTCAGAAAGGTGGACGTTGCTTTAGTTTTTAACTCTGCAAAATGTAGGCTCAAAGAAGAGTGTAATAACAGAGGGTAAAAAGGCAACGACCCGACAGTGAGGCAGTGGGACAACGATTGGACAAAAGCAAGAGGATGAATGAACGGGGAAAAGAGGAGAGTGGGGTGAATGGAAACATAGTGACATGCAAAGAAGAGCGTTGGGTTAGGTCAGACCTAGAGAGGTAGAAAAGATCGTGGATAGGAATGGGTGGACCATTTCCTTGATGCCCTGGAGGGAAAGATGGGATTGAACTGCTTCAGGAAGGCAGTTCCTCAAAATAGAAGAAAAGAGGAATCAATGAGTTGAGGTTTGTGATGAGCTTACATTTTGGGAGTTTAACCAGGAGGGGGTTACCGGGAGAACGTGTGCATCCTGTCGGAGCTGGGGAAAGTTGGAAAGCTGAGAGAGAGCTGGCAACCAGACTGTAAGGGAGAAGGGTAAAAACAGAAAGGCAACCAACCTTCCGATGATGTGAAAGCAACAGGTCTTGTGCTTCGGCCTCATCGCGGGAGATTCCTATAATATCGAGATCTTTGGATCAGCCAGGATCCAGGAGACGGATGTGACGCTGAGCTGCCAGTCCACCGAAATTGATTCGAAGCTTGAAATCCAAACAAGAATCTCATATAATAAAAAAAAACAAAACAATAGAATTTAAAAAAACATAACAAATTATGTTTTCTTTTTACCATTGCAGGTGGAGTAAGAACAATATGCAGCTCTGCTCCTCGCCAAACCCCAGTGGCGGCAAGCTTTGCACAAACCGCAGCCATCACAAGAGACCTTGAAGTTGAAGAAAAGGTGGAAGAATAATCTGTTGTTACCAAAGCTCATTTCCTCGTCTTTGCACTGAAACAAAAGAGACCCAAATAGACACGCATGCTCGCCTAACACACACACACACACACACACACACACACACACACACACACACACACACACACACACACACACACACACACACACACACCACAAGAAGCAACGAAAAAAAAATAAACCAACTCGTGATCCAAAGCAAAGAAAATTTGTGCAAATTTGGAAGTTGAAAACAAAAGAAACTTTCTCTCATTTTGCATCCTGTATTTTGTTGTTATTATTTCAATACATAGTATTGTTACATCATTGTCATGCATGATTGAAATACTTTCAAAATTGCATGTCACCAGTGACGGGGAAAGTTTAAGTTAGTCTGTCAATTAAATTATTTCATGGAGTTTAAAAAAGGTCAATTTTGTTGCACTATTGGTTTCGCTCAGATTACAAAGCTCTGAACTATTTACAGCGACCATCGCGAAATGGTGGTGCAACATCGGGCGGCGGAGGTTGAATTTGTTTTAAAAAGGGGAAATATCGGTATTTTAAATTGTGTGTTATTCCATGAAGATGTGTATTCATTTAACAGAGACATTCATGTTGATGTTAAAGATTACTGGAAGGGACAATAAGCTGATTGACCATATTACATCAAGAAAAGTAAAATTAAAATGCAAAATAACCAATCAGCAGCTTTTCAAACCCAGTGCGGGGAAGTAGCCGCTGCAAACGGGAGACAGACAAACGCACTGACAGACACAATGGTTCGACACACACACACACACACACACACACACACACACACACACACACACACACACACACACACACACACACACACACACACACACACACACACACACACACACACACACACACTTCTTAAAGAGGAGAAATGCTTCACCGATTTACAAACTCAAAAACTTTTTTCCAGGTACAGTACAACGATGCCAATACCATTCTCCGATAACTTGCTTTGCCCACTGACTCTGGTGTATTGTCCAAAAAGATCTCAAGGCAATGTCGTACCGATATCTCTTCGATTATAGGCCAACGCAAAAAAAACAAACCTACCAATGCTTGCATTTTAAAATATCCTGCCAATAAGTTAACGTCTTATAGTACAAAACGCGCAGTTCTTAGTTTCTTATCGTCGGGTTAACGCCAGAAATGTCAGTGTGACTTTTCTTCCCATGCCGTTTAACTTACCTGAAACTGCAGCTGATGAGACCTACTTATAGTTTAGTTATTGAATTTCATTGTGGATTATAGAACGATTCGATTCCTTATGGTTTATACGTAGAATGAGAAGGCACAACGATAATTCCACATATATATATTTATACACTCAACAACACAGCTTTGCAAGTTGGTGTGCATGAAAGTTATAAACTTATACTTCTCGAAGATGTGACTTGATACTTGACAAACAAAATGGCCGAAACCATCGTCACGGTTGTGCAAGTGATGCGTCTGCTTGCAGATTTTCCGTGAGCCAAGAATCTGTTTCTATATGTCTCATGATTTGTCATGTACGTTGTGATTACGTGTAATAAACTTTGAAACGCAAAAGAGCTGTGAAACGCGAGGCACGTGGTCGGCCCATTGGTGGACGGTGGTGGAAAGTTTCTCTTGAACACCAAAAACTCTTTTGTGACTTTGGTTATGAAAGCAGACGCTTGGCTTGTTGAAAAGGCTCGCCAGTGTACAATAGAGACCGACTGGGAGAGGATAGTGATGAAAGGAGGGAATTAGAAAGAAACATTCAGGGATAAATCTGAAGCACAACAAAACTCAAGTCAATATCACAGCCTGTGTTGGTTTGTATCAAAAAATTATTTTCAATTACAGTATTTAAGGTTCTTGGAAGAACCTTTCATTCCTTGTTATTTCTACATGAAACCACACTTTACATGAATTACAAGGACATTCGCAGATAATGAGCAGGGACCCACGGAGATTCAGTGTAATGCAAAATGTGACAAAAGTCTCCAACGCCCTCCCAACCTGAAATCCTCCACTCCCCTTCCACACCCTAAGTCCTCAACTCCCACCCCCCCCCCCCCAAAACAAGTCATCAAACTCTCCCCCAGAGCCTCAAGCCCCTCTTCCACTCCCTGCTCCGCTCCATCATAACCCTGTCCTACCCTCCTCCTTTCTTCTCCGTCCTCAACTCCCACAAACAAAACCCCAAGTCCTCAACCCTCCTCCTCAACTCCGTCTCCCACCACCCCCACCCTCCACACTTCTGTCCTCCCCACCTCTTTCTTCCTGTTCTTAAAAAGGATACATAAGGAACTTTGGTGCAGGAGGAGGCCATTCGGCTCATCGCATCGTTTCATTCTTTTATTATTGTCCACGTAAAATGTGGAAAATTTTCATCCGCTGGCAATTCAATTCAAAACAATGCTAAAGTAAATAACTGAATGTTAACTTGGCAATCTCACGATTCTTCAGGAAAATAGCGATCAAGTAAGCCAAATGATAGAAAAAAACATACAAGGCCAATTGTAATGGAATAAATGC
Organism: Eptatretus burgeri; assembly: GCF_056783735.1. Taxonomy (NCBI): domain Eukaryota; kingdom Metazoa; phylum Chordata; class Myxini; order Myxiniformes; family Myxinidae; genus Eptatretus; species Eptatretus burgeri. The sequence continues at coordinate 13,666,128 of NC_140974.1, forward strand.
AACAATAACTCAGGTCAGGTCAGGTATGGGAGCATGCATCGGAGAAACACGTCGCTGCGTCCACTTTCCGCCGGTACTCCAGGGGCCTCCGGCTGGCCTTCCCCCGGGCAGATGCCTGGCCCATCCCCATCTCCTTGAGATGCCGATCAACCTGCTGCAACCAGAAAGCATGTGGTCAGCCCATTGGCCTCTTACACTCATGAGGTTCCCTCGCTGAGAGAATCTGGTGAGCAGGATCAGCGTCAGGAAAACGAGCTACATGTCCATACAGCCACAGCTGATGCTCACGGACTGCACAGATAACAAATCTCATTTGAGTATCTCTCAAAAACCACTCGTTGGGCATAAAGTCCAACCAGAAATAACCAAGGATTCTCTGAAGAGACATGGTATGGAAGGAGTGAAGTCTCCGTCTCAAATCCCTGATCAGAGTCCAAGTCTCACATCCGTAGAGCAAGACTGGAAGCACCAAGGACTTGAAGACTCAGACTTTCATCCTCCCGCACAGGTACCAGCAGCGCCACACCCCATGATCCAGCGAATCCATGACTCTCCAGGCCTGACCCAGACATCTGTTGACCTCTGACTCACAGCCAGCAAAGACATGAATATCACTGCCAAGGTAAGTGAATCTCTCCGTGACCTCAACATCCTCACCACAAACAGGTACAGACAAGACAGCAGCATCCAACATGTCATTGAAAGCCTGGATCTTAGTTTTGACTCAGGAAACCCATAATCATAGCGGCTTCGACTCCTCAATCACCACCTCGATGGCTCCCAAAAGGATATCCAGAGTCGCCGCAAAGATGACTGCATCATCTGCGAAATCAAGGTCAGAGATCTTAACATTCCCAAACAATGGATCACCGCTTGATCTCTCTGACATCTTCCACAGAATCCAGTCCATACAAGTGTTGAAGAGTTTGGTGGCCAGGACACACCCCTGCCGAACTCCAGTCCCAAATGGAAATCGGCCACCACACCGCACAGCACTCTCAGTACCAGAGTATAGTTCAGACATCAGATTGATCGGTTTTGGTGGCACCCCACAAAGACGGAGAAGATTCCAGAATGCATCCCGATTCACTGAATCAAACGCTTTGCAGAGATCAACATAAGCTGTAAGCAGCCCCCACCAAGACGCTCGTCTGCATTCGGTGAGGACCTGAAGAGCAAGGACACGGTCAATCGTTGACCTCTTTGGTGTAAAGTCTGACTGATCTGGGCACTGATGCTCAAGCAGATGATGGTGAACCCAATGAAGAATTATCCGAAGAAAGACTTTGCCCGGCTCTGAGAGCAGCGTCACCCCTCGGTTGTTGTGGCAGTCCTGGCGATCACCCTTCCCTTTCCAGAGAGGGACAAGGCCCCTGTTCCAGTCAGTTGGGATGATGCCTGTGTTCCAAGCAGAGCACAGAACTGCATGCAACGACACGAGTACAGCATTTCACCAGCCATGAGATGTTCAGCATTGTTGGGGAAATTATTACTCTCTAGACAAGAAACCTTTGCCTCAGTCTGAGTAGGTCAAAGTGTTTGTGTTTTTCCTCTACTGTTCTACTATTTAGTTGTTAAGGCCTACCACCTACTTATAATCTTGTCTTTCTTTGACACTTTGGACATTGCTTGGGTTTCTGAAAGTACAAGGTGACCGGGCTGATAAGCTGTGCATTCTGTTTTTGCGATCAAAGGCCTCTCTGCTTATAAAATGGAATGGATATATGGGGAGGGGGAGAATGATCTGGGAGAGAGCAAATAAATGGTACAGAAGAAAGAACTCCTTGTGGACATTGATTATTACTGGACTTCTGTGGTTTATTTTATCCCGATACATGCAACACTGAGTCGGCTAGACGTTGAATCCTCGAGGAGGTCAAGATCCCTCAACAATCAAGAATCCTTTCGATCACGACGCGGTTCGAGGACAGAAATCCACGTCAGTTGGTGCCGTGACTCGGATTCGAATCGGCGTTGTGCGGCGCTCGTGACCGGAGGTGCTTAATCTGCCGGAGGCAGTGCCTGGAGGAACGACAAGTGCTTGAGCGAAGGTAAGCAGGGGGTTCTCCGAGGGTGCGATTTATTTTATTCTGTGATTTTAGAGTGAATTTAGCGGTTGTGATTTGTGTGATTTTAGAGATGGGAAATAGAAATTGTAAAGGAAGGAAAATGGGTATACCGAGGAAAATTGTATTCAAAAACCACGGAGAGGTACATGTGCAAGAATTATGTTTGATAAGTATGGGCCTGAAGCTGTGAGAGACATGGGGAAATGGTGCAATTGGACCAAAATAGTCGATTACCCTTCCCTGAGAATGGAACGTTCGATCACGAGTGTTTAGACAATTTAAGAAAAGTACTGGAAGTGAAAAATAGTGACAAAAGGTCCAGAAGCAGGTGAACTGGAGCGTTTATATAAATTGGATGAAGGAATGTCATGACAGAGGACGAAAAGGCACGGTTGTTAAACCTGAAGGGTCAGCTAGACCAATTAACGAAGCAAATGCCGGTGAGACTTGAAAATAAAACCAAGAGACAGCGAGCAGTGGCTGTCAGATTTGAGGATGAAGAAGAAGACTCAGATACATGGCCAGAGTGCACAGTTCCGATAGCACAACCGCTCGAGGACGAAGAAGCGGGAGAGACAGAGGGAGATGATGCCACAGGGCAAGGAGAGGCTCAACGGGGAGCCAGGCGAGTAATTAAGAAAGAAACAAGAACACAAAGCAAAAATAAAGTTCCTCTTGCTGACAAGGGTAAAATACAAACTCGATCAAAAAAATAATGCCGGAGACCGCGAAGGACGGAGATGATGAGACCCTCCTTGCCGCGTTTCCATTGCTAGATTACCCAGGTGCAAGGGAGGTACAAGCAAGATATCGTCCGTGGGGCTCTGAATTAAAAGCCATCGTAAATGAGATGCCGAAGATACGGGAGAACCCAAAAAATCCAGGCGGAACTACGCGTGGTGGTGGCATGCCATCAGCCAACATATATGGACATGGAAATATTATTAAAATTAGTGGTACCAGAAGGGTTACTCCGACAATTGAAACAGGTCGCTGCATGGCCAGATGAAGCTCCTGGAGACAGGGAGGAGCTCAAAGAACATATTGACACCCTCATTGGACGCTGTCACAGAGGTGGTAACACTTAAGACCGACTGGGCAAAAATACAGGTGTGCAGGCAACGCGCTGGCGAGGACCCATTGGAGTTCTTAGAGCGTTTTCGGGGTGTATACCAATGTCACTCTGGACTGAAAGAAGAGGGGGTACCATTTGCTCATGTCTACCTTAATGGTTTGACGGCCAAATTACAAAATGAGATAAAGCGAGTATGTATTGGTTGGGAATTAAAGGAAGTGAAAGACTTGATGGAATATGTAACGCATTGTAATTCATTGTTGAAACATCGTTCTGACGAGGAAAACGAATCAACATTAATGCTATCCCAGGTTCAAGGTCAAGGTGAATGCCCCGGGAAAGGAATGTGAGATATAATGCACAAAACCGAGGGCAACCCAATTACCGTCAGAGACCAAAATACAGAGACCAGCGCAGAGATTTCTGTTATACATGCGGAAAACAAGGGCACTGGGCTAATGAATGCCGAAATCGTAGAAACAGTCGAACTTATAGTTCGTATGAACCGGTAGAACAGAGACCAGCGGCACAATACAGAGATGAAACTTCGCAGACACTCCACGCCTCCAGTGAATGAAAATCCATATTATAGACAGCAGGAAAGATGGGGAACACAGTTTGAGCAAGCTGGTTCATTTCAACCCACTGCACCTCAAACCGAATTCCCTCCTCCTCCTCCTCCAGCCTCGTTCCCTCCTCCTCCACCCTCATTTCTTCCTCCTCCATCTCAAGGTTCATTTCAAACCCAAAACCCATTCGTTTTATGACAAAGAAAAGAAGCGACTTCGTCTGAGTTACCCTTCCTGACTTTGAAACCATGTGACGAACCGAAATTGACTTTGAAAATTGAAGGCCAAGAGATTCCTTTCTTAGTCGACACAGGAGCGACCAAATCTGCGCTCAGAAGGAGTGATTTCCCAGGCCGCCCCGTTATCGCGAGAACGAGTAAAAGTAGTGGGAATGTCGGGAGTTGCTAGTACGATTCCACTGACAGAGCAGCTCCGGGTGGAAATTGGACCATTGTCTGCAAACCATGCATTTTTGATGGCAACTGATACACCAATTAATCTGTTGGGGAGAGATCTGTTATGCAAGCTGAATTGTTCAATTAAGTGTACCCCTGATGGTGTATATTTAGAAATGCCTCACGAATCACACATAACTATGATGAATTTATTACAGGAAAATACAGAAAATCTTGTATATCAATGGACTGTGATTAATTGTGAAGCATTTAACCATTTGCAGGAATATTTATCACATTTGGAGAGAAACGTACCCGAGGTGCTCGATTGGGTGAGTAAACACGGCATGGACAGACGGTACTTACAGACTCGACTACATTGCATTGCAGATTGCAACATCAAGGGAAAAGATAACGTCTATGCGAGTGAAACACTCTCGAAATTACACCAGACCTTTGACTTAGTGTTGGGAACAATTTGGATTGGGAAGCAAGGAATTGGCCTGGAGGTGCATCTGACGCGGGAACAATTAAAATTGTGGAACCAACCGTCCAGTGTTACACCACATGTTACTTTAGCGATTGCAGAAGGTTACCAAGAAACGGACATTGGTCACATGGTAACCTCTTTGAAAAAAGCATCACAAGCGACTTTGATGGAATCGAGCCAAGTAAACGGACTTTGGAAGATCGAGGGCAACAGCGATTCTGTTGGACAGAATGTCAAGGATCAGCAAAAGCTGTGTTTGAGGTGGTCGATCTCTCAGAATTAAATGGGTCAGGAAAATTACCTGAAATACTCGAACAAGTCCCGACTTGTCTGTGGGCAACACATGCCAACGATGTCGGCCAAATTAAAAGTATGAATCCAATCAAGATCACTATAGATCCAAAAAAGAAACTGCCTCGAAAACCGCACACCCTTTGTCTCCAGAAGCAGAGGTAGGTATTGCTCCTGTCGTGGAAGCACTATTGAAACAAGGGATAATTATTTCCCACTGTTAGTCAATGTAATACACCGATCCTACCTGTGAGAAAACCTGGGAAACCAACGTGGAGATTCGTACAGGATTTGAGGGCAGTGAATGATGCGGTAATTCCAGCTTTTCCTGTAATTGCAAATCCAACTACCATTCTATCAAGCATCCCAAATAACACTACCTATTTTAGTGTTGTGGATCTTTGTTCAGTTTTTTTAGTATACCAATAGCCCAAGAAGTACAGTTTCTGTTTGCATTCACCTACCAGGGAAAGCAATACACTTGGACTGTATTGCCCCAGGGTTATTGTGAAAGTCCAACATTATTCTCGAGGGCCCTCAAAGACGACTTGGATGATGTAGTTTTCCCTTGTGGGTCCACACTGATTCAATATGTTGACGACCTGCTGATCTGTTCAGCGTCAAAAGACGCATGCGAACGAGATACATTGACATTGTTGAGGGCCTTAGCCAGGAAAGGACACAAAGCATCGAGAGCTAAATTGCAATTTTGCCAAGAAGAAGTTAAATATTTGGGACATATTCTGAAGGGAGACACAAGACGCATCTCCCTGAACGTATAGCGGCAATATTAAACCTGCCCAAGCCAACTACTGCTAAACAGATGAGGTCTTTCCTCGGAGTGACCGGCTATTGCAGACAGTGGATACCAGATTATGCGGCCTTAGTGCGCCCCCTGGTGGACATTGGTTCGGCAAACGCGCCCAGCCCACTTGCATGGACACAAAATGCAGACAAGGCTTTGTAACGTTAAAACAGGCTCTTTCTTCGGCTCCCGCTCTGGGTTTACCAAACTATGAAAAACCTTTCCATTTGTACGCATGTGAGAGACAGGGATTCGCACAATCTGTGCTGACACAGAAGCACGGGAATAAATTACGGCCTGTTGCATATTATAGTACTAAATTGGATCCGGTAGCGCAAAGGATTCCCCTTGTCTCAAGGCAGTAGCAGCCGCTTCGCTCGCGGTGCAGGCGACCGAAGCGCTCGTCGCGGGAAACACTTTGATTCTCCTGGTACCGCATGCAGTGACAGCTGTATTGTTAAAAACGAAAACACAACATTTGTCGGCTTCAAGAGCAACAACATACGAACTCTCACTCACAGCACCCACGAACATTACGATTAGGAGATGCGCACCGCTGAATCCTGCTAGTTTGTTGCCAGGAGTACAAGATGGTGATCCTCACAATTGTGAAGAGATAATCGCCCACACGTGTCAACCCCGTCCTGACTTGAAAGACACACCAATCCAAAATTCTGAATTGGTTCTATATGTCGACGGCTCATCATCGCGTGCACCTGATGGATATTTATTAACAGGCTACGCCGTTTGCTCTGATCACGAAGTAATCGAAAGCGGGAGATTGGCTGAGAGCTGTTCCGCGCAGCAGGCAGAACTGTTCGCCCTCACTCGTGCATGCCATTTAGCCAAAGGCCAAATAGTGACAATCTACACTGACTCCGGCTATGCCTTTGGTGCTGTACACGAATTCGGAGCACTCTGGCGCGAAAGGGGTTTTATAACGTCATCAGGTACACAAGTAAGGAATGGAACATGGATTGCGAATCTACTGGAAGCAATACTTCTGCCTCACCAAATTGCAGTGGTAAAATGTGACGCCCACACTGGGAGATCTGATGACGTCTCACGGGGAAATGCCAGGGCAGATGCAGCTGCAAAATCTGCTGCCCACACCAGAGCTCTTTTAATATCACAATGTGTATTGAGACAAGAGGCAACACCGACCATTGACGATATAAACACTTTGCAGACAGCTGTCAGTGCTAAAGAACGAGATTTGTGGATACTGGCTGGATGTGAATTCGATAATGAATCTAAATTATGGAGATCATCTGATGGTCGTGTGGTGGCACCAAGAGCTCTATTACCTTGGCTCGCCCGATTGGCACATGGGGCCGGGCATACTAGCAAAGGCGGCATGAGTGCTTTAATTGGGAGACAGTGGTTCGCCCGGGGTTTAGTCCAATTGCAGAACAGTATTGTAAGACATGTCATATTTGCCAAAAACATAACCCAGCAAGGGGGTGGAGATGGCCCCAGGGGTCATCCAATTCCATTCGGACCTTTTGTTCATATCCAGATGGATTTTGTCCAGTTACCAAAATGCTGCGGTTTTGAATTTGCGTTAGTCATCGTCGATTTGTTCACCAAATGGGTTGAGGCTTACCCTTGTCGGAAAGCAGATGCCATTACTGTGGTTAAACTGTTGATGAAGGATTTCATCTGTAGGTTTGGAATACCTTGTAGGATCTCCAGTGACCAAGGTACTCATTTCACAGCCGAAGTGGTGAAAGAATTATGTCGCGTATTGCAAATAAAGCAACATTTCGACTGCCCGCATCGTCCGCAATCTGCGGGGGGAGTAGAGAGGCAAAATGGATTCCTGAAGAATAAACTGGCCAAGATTTGTGAACAAACTGGATTAAAATGGCCAGATGCTCTGCCAATTGCTCTCATGACTATGAGATCTACCGCAAATCGAAACACTGGCTTATCTCCGCATGAGATTCTGATGGGAAGACCAATGAGATTACCGAACTCACCTCCTTTGACTATAAAAGACATGAACGTGCAGCAAATGGACGACACGTTGCTTACGTTCTGTGTCTCTCTGAATGATGCTGTAAGAACTTTTTATGCACAGGTGAAACAAGCTCTGCCAGAACCAGCCACATCTGATCATCACAACTTCAAACCCGGAGACTTTGTTTATGTGAAAATTTACAAACGGAAGAACTCTCTTCAGGCACGTTGGTGTGGGCCATTTCAAATACTGCTAACTACCCATACAGCTGTGAAGTGTAAGGAAGAGCAACATGGATCCATGCCACACACTGCAAACTGGCACACGGCAGAAAAGAACCCGAGGAGAACATTGCTTCCTGATAACTTTAATGATTCTTTCCATTGCAGGATTATTTGTACTACTAAATGCAAGTTGTACAATGTGTACTTGGCCTGTTAATCCGATAAGTACTGTCTGTAATCAACATTATTTGCATGTTCTTTGGAGATGGGCCTATCAGACTACCCACCAAACTAAGCCTAGGGCATTCAGAGACCGAAGAAGCTTAACGAGCAAAGTGGGTTCACCACATGGAATAAACACTTATCTGGCTCTTTCTCGTAAACACGCGAAAGCTTTTAATAAAACCAATTGCTGGGTTTGTACTAAGATACCTCATTCAGCAGTTACTGGGATACCGCTTCTGGCTATACCATTCAATCTGAGTGAATGGTGTGGGTAATGGGCAAAGGAAAAGAACTGGGATAAACAAGATAATAACCTTGACGACCACATCGTTACCAATGGAAATGGAAATTGCCTCCGACAACGAAATTTCAGTAACTGGTTTTGGCCAAATTTTAATTTAAGTAAAATGCCTCCACATTTTATGGTTGAACGGGCAACAGAAAAACCCGAACTATGCTTGGTACAAGAGGCATGGGGAGAAAGAAGATTAGGGAATTCTGAATGCAGTCATTATGTTTATGAAAATCACACGATGGGACCACAAGTCGCTTTAAATAATACCTATTTCGTGTGTGGAAATCGAGCATACCCATGGCTTCCAGTTAATTGGAGTGGATCCTGTTTCTTGTCATTCATTTTGCCACATATGCGCCTGTTATCTAAGTCACCTTTTGAGCATTTGAAACGGGGTAAACGGGGTTTCACGTCAACTGAACTGTTCTTCATGATTTTAATCCCTCACTACGGTGTTGGACAAACGTCTGTGGGATTGGCAGAGTTAAGCTGCTTCGCTTGAATTATTGGCAAATAAAACTGCTCGGCATGGTTGATATCAACTCGGAGGTCGTCGCCCTACGTGCAGTTTCAATGCAAAACCGAGTTGCGCTCGACCTCATTCTCGCAGCTCAAGGAGGAACGTGTGCTGTAATTAACTCTGAGTGTTGTACTTATATCCCTGATAACTCGGAGAAAATCACGAACATAGCTGACAAGATTAAGCAAGAAGGAGCCAAGTATCACAATTATTTTACGAAAGATGGGCTTTATTCCTGGTTTGAAGGGATTTTTGGAGGCTGGGAAACTACCCTATTGCATTGGATTTCCGTTGGGTTATTGTGGATCATCATTGTAGTGGTGCTTGTTAGATGTGCAACAATTACAATGCCGGCATTGATTGTTTCTTGTCTAAAGAGGAATACTGCTAAAAAGGTGATGGTGGCTCAAGCACCACCCTCATACCCTGGTTTTGACACTGAGTCCTACGACTCTTTTGAGATAGAACCTGAACTTGGAAATCCATAAGTAGCGCAAATGAATGTGTTCAATATTCACGGGAATTGTCAAATCCACTCTTGCTCATCTGCTTTGTTCCCGAAATAGGTTGTCGAAAATCAGCTGTGCAGCCCAACGGGTAGCCTTATCTTCAATCGGCCTAGGGGCCTACCGGAACCTCAACCAGGTCCGAAGCTGTACAACCACATGAAGCCACCTGGCTTGCGGGACAGGAAAGGCTAAGGGACTGAGCTCTACGATGGGGAAAAAGGGGGGATGTGACTACCCAAGAAAATGGGCACACTCAAACGCAAGAGAGAATGCATTTCCAAGTGAAGAGAAAATATATATCGTTAAACTTAACTAGTGTTGCCTTATTAGGCAACAAGGCGGGAATGTTGGGGAAATTATTACTCTCTAGACAAGAAACCTTTGCCTCAGTCTGAGTAGGTCAAAGTGTTTGTGTTTTTCCTCTACTGTTCTACTATTTAGTTGTTAAGGCCTACCACCTACTTATAATCTTGTCTTTCTTTGACACTTTGGACATTGCTTGGGTTTCTGAAAGTACAAGGTGACCGGGCTGATAAGCTGTGCATTCTGTTTTTGCGATCAAAGGCCTCTCTGCTTATAAAATGGAATGGATATATGGGGAGGGGGAGAATGATCTGGGAGAGAGCAAATAAATGGTACAGAAGAAAGAACTCCTTGTGGACATTGATTATTACTGGACTTCTGTGGTTTATTTTATCCCGATACATGCAACACTGAGTCGGCTAGACGTTGAATCCTCGAGGAGGTCAAGATCCCTCAACAATCAAGAATCCTTTCGATCACGACGCGGTTCGAGGACAGAAATCCACGTCAGCATGGATGCCACAGATCCCAAGAGCTTCATCCCATTTTGACTGGTTCACTGCAGTCTGCGCTTCCACAAAGGAAGGTGGACCACAGTTGATTGGAGTGTCAGCAATAGGGATAGTAACACCCTGATATGCAACTCCACAGCTCGTGGATCAGCCTGGTACAGCCGCTCAAAGTAACCAGCCCAGCGGGCCTTCACTTTGGACTCCTCTGTCAAAAGCCCACCACTCTCTGCTATAACTGCAGTGCACTGAGGGATGGGCTTGGATGAACGTAATGCGTGAATTCCCCTGTAAGCGGGACGAGAATCACTTGACCACAGGTGATGCTCTTCCCCCTCACAGATTCCACGCACATAGGCCTCCTTGTCCACCCTCAGCGCACGTATAATTTTATGCCTCCACTCCCTGAACAGCTCAGCTCTGCCATTCAGCCTGGCCCTGCGACTCTGGTCAATGGTATTCAGTGTCCCTTGAGAGTCAAAATTCTTCTTCACCTTTTGGTGAGTTCCAAGACGTCCACCGGCAACATCAAGGATGGTGGGCTTGAAATAAATCCACAACTCTTTAAGATTCCCCAAAGCACCCAGACCACCCAAATCCCCACTCAGCCTGTTCGCAAACTCCTCAGCTACCGAATCTTCCTTGAGCTTGCAAACATCCAGTCTTGGCTGGGATGGTACCATTCGCCTGGATTTAAGCTGCAACAACCCTGTGGTTGGTATTGAGGATCTGAGCAATTCCGTAGACCCTGCAGTTCTGGATCATCCTCCAGCAACCATCAATGAGCACATGGTCATGTCAATCTCCTTTGCCACACCACCAGTGATGGAATATCAAGTCCAGCGATGAGCTTGTGGGCGCTGAAACCATGAACCGGCCACCCTAAGTCCATACCATGACTTCTTGAAAAGTGAAGGAACTTAGTGCATTTCTGGTTCAGTTCCAGACCCAGGGGGACCAACACACGTCTCATAACCATCCCCATGAGTGCCAGTTGATGCATTGAAATCCCCCAAGACTTGAAGAGTATCTCGCCTGGGGCACTGATCAACCATAGACTCGAGCATGGCATAGAATGCGTCATTCACGGTGAGATCCCTCGCCTCATTTGGAGCATATACAGCGACCAGGGAAACGACACCCAAGGAGTGACGAATCCTTAGTCTGATAATACTCTCGATGACCGGTGTTTCCTCAATTATCAATGGAATCAGCTTAATGGACACAGCTACAACAACTCCTTGGGCATGGTAACCATCAGAGTGACCAGTCCAATAGTCAGCGTAACCACCCACCATGATGTCGCCACTATCCGGTCTCCGAACTTCAGAGAGTGCTACAATACCAATGTCCAAATGCTGGAGCTCAGATGATAACAGAGACAAGTGATCATCCTCTCTTAGGGATAGAACATTCCAGGCACCTACCTGAAGAGACCGCCTCAGGTTAACTCAAGGAGACTGCCGTCTGGTGGACAACACCTCAGCAACACTCCGACACACTCCACCACAATCTGATCTAGGAAGTTTACCCCATGCTTTTTCTCCGATCATCAAGGAATGGGGCCCCGAAGCCTTTGCCCCAATCCCGTCATCGGTGACCTGCCATGCGAAGGGCAGCAGCACCTGTGGTACTCCCACGGAGTGGGTTTTCAGGTTTCTTTTGCGTTTGTGGGTTTTGCAGAATGAAGTGGTGTTTTGTTTTTTTTGCGGAGTGAAAATCCTGCCACCAACCTCCTAAAGAACAGTAACTCAACTGCAGGAGGACTTCTGCAGACACAGTTGAGTTCCAGATATGGATGGCTGTTGGTTCACAAGGAGCTCCTCCACCCTTTGTATGCAGCCTGTAGCTGCTGGTTGCATCCCTGCTGGAAGTGCAGATGTGCTGCTGATGCAGTGCCCCATATTTATATTAAGCCGGTACTTATTTTACCGATCTCAGAAGGATGTCATGCCGAGTCTACCCACCTGGTGTTATATAACGGCACGACAGGGGCTCAAGTTCAAGACCCTAAGAGCTTAAGGCGGCCAACTTAACCGTTAAGCCAACGCCAGGCTTACCTTTATAATAAAATGGGTTTTATGGTCGAGTTGTTTTCGAGAGAATCGTCGGATAGACAGACAAAGAAACACACAAACAGAATAACCGCCTTATGACATGGGATAGGATGGACTCGATTTAGAGCAGAAGGATAAAATTAGAGGGTTACAACTTTGACGGGTCGGCACTCCGATGCAGGACACGAAGGCGCAAGAACTTGTAATTTGTTCAGCATGCCGGCGATGGCTCGCCTCCTCTTCATGAAAGACACAGTGGGACACTGGATGTACACCAACTAATGCTTGTAGACAGGACACCCATATTCATGTTATCCATGACGCGATACACTCGTTGATGCATCCTGGATACGAAACAGCAGGATGACAGTTTATAGCTGGATAGAGATTCGAACTCCGCCACTTGAACTCTCAGAGGTGAGTTTGCACACCTCTCGGGTTTCCTGCCATGCAAAATACAATAATATATCAGGCGGTTTTAAAAGTTATCTTGATGGAGAAAGTTTTAAAAAATATATTATCATCACTCAAGGAATGTCAATGATCACCGGTTAATATTAGTGATGTCACAAGAGTCTGATTTGTCTTGAAGAAACAAAACGTCCCGTGATTGCTTCGGTGAATGTCATGAAGGGTGAGTGGAAAAGGTTTTCCTGCTGAAGGCTTTCGCCCTGACCATGACGCCAAACTTGGGACCATGACGCCAAACTTGGGACCATGACGCCAAACTTGGGACCATGGCGCCAAACTTGGGACCATGGCGCCAAACTTGGGACCATGACGCCAAACTTGGGACCATGACGCCAAACTTGGGACCATGACGCCAAACTTGGGACCATGACGCCAAACTTGGGACCATGACGCCAAACTTGGGACCATGACGCCAAACTTGGGACCATGACGCCAAACTTGGGACCATGACGCCAAACTTGGGACCATGACGCCAAACTTGGGACCATGACGCCAAACTTGGGACCATGACGCCAAACTTGGGACCATGACGCCAAACTTGGGACCATGACGCCAAACTTGGGACCATGACGCCAAACTTGGGACCATGACGCCAAACTTGGGACCATGACGCCAAACTTGGGACCATGACGCCAAACTTGGGACCATGACGCCAAACTTGGGACCATGACGCCAAACTTGGGACCATGACGCCAAACTTGGGACCATGACGCCAAACTTGGGACCATGACGCCAAACTTGGGACCATGACGCCAAACTTGGGACCATGACGCCAAACTTGGGACCATGACGCCAAACTTGGGACCATGACGCCAAACTTGGGACCATGACGCCAAACTTGGGACCATGACGCCAAACTTGGGACCATGACGCCAAACTTGGGACCATGGCGCCAAACTTGGGACCATGGCGCCAAACTTGGGACCATGGCGCCAAACTTGGGACCATGGCGCCAAACTTGGGACCATGGCGCCAAACTTGGGACCATGGCGCCAAACTTGGGACCATGGCGCCAAACTTGGGACCATGACGCCAAACTTGGGACCATGACGCCAAACTTGGGACCATGACGCCAAACTTGGGACCATGACGCCAAACTTGGGACCATGACGCCAAACTTGGGACCATGACGCCAAACTTGGGACCATGACGCCAAACTTGGGACCATGACGCCAAACTTGGGACCATGACGCCAAACTTGGGACCATGACGCCAAACTTGGGACCATGACGCCAAGCTTGGGACCATGACGCCAAACTTGGGACCATGACGCCAAACTTGGGACCATGACGCCAAACTTGGGACCATGACGCCAAACTTGGGACCATGACGCCAAACTTGGGACCATGACGCCAAACTTGGGACCATGACGCCAAACTTGGGACCATGACGCCAAACTTGGGACCATGACGCCAAACTTGGGACCATGACGCCAAACTTGGGACCATGACGCCAAACTTGGGACCATGACGCCAAACTTGGGACCATGACGCCAAACTTGGGACCATGACGCCAAACTTGGGACCATGACGCCAAACTTGGGACCATGACGCCAAACTTGGGACCATGACGCCAAACTTGGGACCATGACGCCAAACTTGGGACCATGACGCCAAACTTGGGACCATGACGCCAAACTTGGGACCATGACGCCAAACTTGGGACCATGACGCCAAACTTGGGACCATGACGCCAAACTTGGGACCATGACGCCAAACTTGGGACCATGACGCCAAACTTGGGACCATGACGCCAAACTTGGGACCATGGCGCCAAACTTGGGACCATGGCGCCAAACTTGGGACCATGGCGCCAAACTTGGGACCATGGCGCCAAACTTGGGACCATGGCGCCAAACTTGGGACCATGGCGCCAAACTTGGGACCATGGCGCCAAACTTGGGACCATGACGCCAAACTTGGGACCATGACGCCAAACTTGGGACCATGACGCCAAACTTGGGACCATGACGCCAAACTTGGGACCATGACGCCAAACTTGGGACCATGACGCCAAACTTGGGACCATGACGCCAAACTTGGGACCATGACGCCAAACTTGGGACCATGACGCCAAACTTGGGACCATGACGCCAAACTTGGGACCATGACGCCAAACTTGGGACCATGACGCCAAACTTTGGACCATGACGCCAAACTTGGGACCATGACGCCAAACTTGGGACCATGACGCCAAACTTTGGACCATGACGCCAAACTTGGGACCATGACGCCAAACTTGGGACCATGACGCCAAACTTGGGACCATGACGCCAAACTTGGGACCATGACGCCAAACTTGGGACCATGACGCCAAACTTGGGACCATGACGCCAAACTTGGGACCATGACGCCAAACTTTGGACCATGACGCCAAACTTGGGACCATGACGCCAAACTTTGGACCATGACGCCAAACTTGGGACCATGACGCCAAACTTGGGACCATGACGCCAAGCTTGGGACCATGACGCCAAACTTGGGACCATGACGCCAAACTTGGGACCATGACGCCAAACTTGGGACCATGACGCCAAACTTGGGACCATGACGCCAAACTTGGGACCATGACGCCAAACTTGGGACCATGACGCCAAACTTGGGACCATGACGCCAAACTTGGGACCATGACGCCAAACTTGGGACCATGACGCCAAACTTGGGACCATGACGCCAAACTTGGGACCATGACGCCAAACTTGGGACCATGACGCCAAACTTGGGACCATGACGCCAAACTTGGGACCATGACGCCAAACTTGGGACCATGACGCCAAACTTGGGACCATGACGCCAAACTTGGGACCATGACGCCAAACTTGGGACCATGACGCCAAACTTGGGACCATGACGCCAAACTTGGGACCATGACGCCAAACTTGGGACCATGACGCCAAACTTGGGACCATGACGCCAAACTTGGGACCATGACGCCAAACTTGGGACCATGACGCCAAACTTGGGACCATGACGCCAAACTTGGGACCATGACGCCAAACTTGGGACCATGACGCCAAACTTGGGACCATGACGCCAAACAGATGTTCGTCTTTTTTAACGCAGTTTTCCAGCCGGTGTCATGTCACGCATTCATTCTTCCCGCAGGTGGTTCGGTCTATCGATACCAATGAAAAAGAAGGCAGGTACTTTTGGCCCTGAAAATATTTCATTTCGGGAAAATAACTTTTTGACTCCACATTGTAGCTAACCAAGCAACGGTTATATCAACTGGAATGGCATTCGGTATGCTGAACAGTTTATGTTTTGTATCCCACCGATCGGCTGGATCTGGATCCGGATCTTTAACCAAAATCTAATTGGCTTGTTTTCGTTACCAACACAACTCGTTCACCAAGTTTAGTCATAATCCATCAACACCCTCTTGAAATATCATGTTATGTATAGTTTTTTTGGGCCCATTTCTCAATGGTGAAGAATGACTTCAAAAAAAAAAAAAAAATTATGGAGAATCACTTGAAAAATCAAAAAATGTTCTCGAATACGGACGTGGATCTTCAGCAAAATATAATCGATTCGTCCTGGTCACACACTCCTGGAAAATAAAATTAAACCCTAACATCAAATTTCATCCGAATCCGTCCATAACATCCCGAGATATCCTGCTCAAGGACAGACAGACGAGGGTAAAAAAAACAAAAAACAAATCTCCAACCACCTTCGGTGGCACAGGTAACAATGCATGTTCTCAGTTAATTATATCGAGTCGGTTCTGACTTTTTAAAAGAGTAAATGAAATATACTGTTTAACCTTTAAACTATTCACCATTGTATGTTCATCTCACTTCGATGTATACTTCATGATTTTTACACTCTTCCATTGGGGTTATCTATGTATTCATATGCACCCTGTGGCTGCTTGGTTGTATCATTTTCAGTTAGATGGTACTCATTTTGCCAACCTCAGAGGGATGACAGGCTGAGTTAACCTGCCTGGTGTTAATTCAACATCTTGACAGGGACTTGAACTCAAGACCTTAAGATCTCAAGCCAGCCACCTAAACCATTAAACCAACAGTGGAACCATAATAATTCCTGAACCATTATAAGTCCTCACCTTACGACTGTGTTTGCCACTCCCCCGGCCCAAAGGAGGGGAAAAGATGAACAATTAATTTTTGCATTGTATAAATATCGTACCATACGTAACATCCTGCTGTTGTCTCTACCTGCCCCACTGTTCTCATCGCCACTCCTCCGGCCGCATATCTAGTGAATTTAACTTGATAACCTGATGGATTGAATTCATGTAGTGCAGGCTAGATCGGCCAAATGGCCTCCTCCTGCATTAAAATTCCAAAAAGGTTGTTCATTTGTATGCTTTCCATGCACTCCTCGAAGCAAACCAGGTTGTGGTCCTTCATTCTACCTTTGTGTGACTTCTTGTGTTAAAAACTTGGAAGTGAAACTTGTGTACGTGAGACAAAACTTGTTCCAAGCAATCAATGACGGTTCTTCAGAGCCAAAGGTGCAGTGGGATTTCAGGCGAGTGAAACAAAGCCGAGACAAATGTGCATCCCATTCACAGCAACCCTGGTGACCTTTCACGAATCGTCGCTGCCTGTGCAGATGGATCTTCCCATGCCTGGGCAGAACATCTTGGGTAATGCCCTTTTAGTATGAACCATCACCAGGCCCTGTCCCTATCCTCCTTAACACGACTCACAGCACCACCTGTCTCCAAACTTAGGATTGTCCCATCATTCATAGGTCCTTACAATCCTTTACCCTGATGTCTACAAGGTAAACTGGTGCATATGAGAGGCTTGTTATAGATCCTAAGTTGTACTCTCTTTGCCACCACAATTTTGTTTTGTTCTTGTCGTTAAAAACCTAATACAACTTCATTCATGAGCATAGTTCATTGTCGTATACTGAACAAGACATGATTGGACCCGTTATTCAGATCACTCAGTTTCATGTTGATGCCATTTGAAACTAAAGCGAAGTTGATTGCACAACAACGCAAATCCCCACACTTCCCACCTAAATCAAAGTTGAAAGATGGCAAAAAGGTTCCACCAGGAATGACCAAATATCAAATGTTGAGTTAAATTTTTTCCCGTTTTGAGCCCTGTGACCCTAAGTCCCCATCCCCTGGGGCATGAACCGGGGTCAAATCAAACTAATCGTTGCCTATTTCATGCGTCCCCCAATGATGATTGCATATATGGTTTCTTTTTTTAAAAAAATCTTTAAAATGTGCCTGTAATTGCATTTTTCGGTGTTTGACCTTATGACCCCAACATAGGGGGGCGGAGCCAAAATTATACTACTCTTGCACCTCCGTGCCATGTGATGATGATGATAACTACCAAGTTTGGTGAATTTCTGCCCAACTGTTAAGGAGGAGATAGCGTGACGGACGGACAAACAGACAGACAGACAGACAGACAGACAGACAGACAGACAGACAGACAGATAAACAGACGGAGCCGATTACAATAACCCCAACCGTTTTTTACAAATCGTGAGGATAATCAAGATGGCAATGAATATGGTCATTCAGTAAATAAATTCAGATGGCCTCTGTTATCGGTGGCATTACTTTTCCATCACACATGACATTACAGGGCAATGAAAGACAAACCACACTCGCACAAACAGCTCAAGTCTGTACAGAAAACGCTGTCAATGATTAAGTAAATGTCTATATCACAAGAGTAAATTATTTTTAACACGCAATAGATCAACAGCGGTAAATATCAATTTCCTGTGCACCGAGATGTCAGGGTTTACACTGAAAGCTATTTTGTTAGCTCCCTCTTCGTCCTCGCTGTTTGATCAAGGTGAGAATTGACTCAGGTAATGGAATGGGAGGGAAGGATGATTTTATGGAGGAATACAATATGGTCGTGTTATTAAAGGTAGTATTATCAAACAAACAAAGTATTGCCGTTCACACACCTGGAGGTAAAAGGAAAAACATGGCACCCAGCTTGTTTTACAATTAGGGCCTGTCCACCAAAGCAGTTGCCAACAAACACATTCGATGTCGAAACAAGACTTGGGTACACTAATCTGGAGAATACTGTTGTAGATGGGAATTCAAACGATGAAAGTTGCATTTTACATTTTAGGCTCAAACTAATAACATGGTTCATGGTATAAACAGATGGTGTTACCAGCCTTAGGATGTTCCCTGCCAATGTGGTTTGATACAATTAGGCTGCAGGGTACCCAAGGAGGTTTAGTAGGGGCTGGCAGGACAGCTTAAAGGAAGTAGTCGCCTATGAGCTGCTAAGTTGGGGTTAAATTCCCGACACGACTATGAAACGATGATAAGGAGAATACTCGTCTTTGTGAAGGACAGCGTTGATCTGTGCTTTTTGCTTTGACGAAGGGTGAATTAAAAAAAAACATCAGTTGCACGTGTTGCTTTGCAGGTAGGACGTTGCTTCGCACCTGTTGTTCCGAGATCATGTACAATGCCGCTGTACAGATCATGTCATGAAGCGGAGAAAGGTGAGAGGTGGGAGCACCATTCCAGAGGGGAGAGCAGTACTCCATGAGGCTGTGGACGAATGCTTTGTATGTGGTCAGGAGCTCAGGGGGGGGGGGGCAAGGAAAGACTGTACTACGGAGGATGCCCAGTCGGTGACTGGCTTTGGAGGCCAGTTTGGAAATGTAGCTTTCCCAGGAAAGATCATGGCAGAGAGCTTGAATGAAAGGACTTCTTCCAGAGGATGATTGAGAAAGTAGATGAGGGGAGGGGGGGGGTGTCTCCAAAAGTCCTTTTGGAGAGACATAGTGAGTGAGATTTTCAGGATTGAAAGACATGTTCCATGTGTTGGACCAGTTTGTGACTTTATCCAGATCTGCAGTGAGTGAGGATGCTGCTGCTTGCCGGTCTGAGGGATGACGGATGGTACGTCAGAAGCTGGAGTCATCAGCAAAGAGATAAAGAGGATTTTCCAGAAATTCAGAGAGATCATTGATGAAAAACAGAAAAAAGAACAGGGCCCAGAACGCTGCCTTGAGGAACTCCAGCCGAGACAGGAAGAGGGGATGAGAGAACTCCATTAAGGACCACACATTGGCTGTGGCAGGAGAGGAAGTCTGTGAGCCATGAGTGGAGATGGCCTTGGGTACCAGAGGAAGAGAGTTTGGTGAGCAGGGCAGGGTGCCTGACCGTGTCAAAAGCACACAATATGTCTATGGATATGGCTCTGATTTCATGTTTGGCATTGAGATCCTCCATCCATCGTTGGGAGAGCAGAAGCAGCATAGCCAGGATAAAGTGACCTGGTCAGATATATATATATATATATATATATATATATATATATATATATATATATATATATATATATATATATATATTATATTGCCCAGACGAAAAAGAAAATAGATAATTAATAAAACGATAATAAATAAGTAATTTATCATTTAATTGATGAATCTAAAAATAATGAAAAATATTTTTGGCAAAACACATCTTCACCTTTGTCCCAAAATTTTAGCTTCCGAGCTCAAATGATGGCTAAGATATCGCGGGGACAAACAAACAAACAAGCAGTCATAGACTGGTACTGAAGAAATCGTCAACTTGACCTCTGACCTCGTCTAATAAAAGCTGTCTCTGGAGAAGGTAGCGACGCAAACCAGAAGATTCTACGATGATTCTGCACCAAACCTCTCATAAACATCCGATTTTACCAGAATTTCGACAACCGAGTGTTAAGCACACTTAACCGTTACCAAAATTGAAGACAGGATTGAAATTGACTTTAAAACGAGCGCATAATGCCGTGTGTTACAATCACCCTCATTAGCATAATCTTCAGTTAAGCCTCAGATACGACACCCGACATAAATCTGATAAAACATCCGATTTTTACCATAATTTCGAAAACCGAGTATTAAGCATACTTAGCCATTACCAAAAGTGAAAACAGAATTGCGATCCGAGTTAAAACGAACTCGTAACGTCGACCGAAGCAAAAATCTCCATTTCTCCACGCAATTATTTAATATTTTTTATCAGTCACAAAACTGTAATTTTTGGCCATCCACCAACAATCTTTACATAATACGACGGCTTCGCGAGTCAGGCATGCGACGATAACCTTTATTTGGATAAAAAAAATGACTTTTAAACACCATCTTTATCGAAAACACCGTCAGCGCGCACACACAAAACCTTTACGTGACTCAACGACGCGTCTGCTCGAGCGCGCTGCACCACGTGACGAGCCGTGACGCACCAAGTGAAATATTTTCATACAACCTTAAAAGATCTCCAAAACATCCGATTTTTTACCAGAATTTCGACAACCGAGTGTTAAGTGTCCTAAGCAATCGCAAAAACTGAAGACAAAATTTAAATTGAAGTTAAAACGAACTCATAGCGTCGACCGAAGCAAAAATACTCCATTTCTCCACATGAATTTACGGAATTATGTTTGACCTCACTGTGACCTTGACCTTTGACTGATTTTGACCAAAATCCAATCAGCGCCAGCCATCACCCTCCTGAATCACGTGGTGCAATTTGACATTGATGGCTTCTTCCATTCTCCAGTTATCGTGCGTACAAACAAACACACAAACACACAAACAAGCAGTCATAGACGTACTTACAAAATCGTCAACTTGACCTCTGACCTTGTCTAATAAAAGCTGTCTCGAGAGAAGGTAGCGAAGCAAACTAGAAGTTCCTCCGATGATTCTGTACCAAACCATCAAAAATCGAATGTTTGACCTCACTGTGACCTTGACCTTTGACCAATTTTAACCGAAATCTAATCAGCACTAGCCATCACCCTCCTGAATCACGTGGTGTAATTGGACATTGGTAGCTTCTTCCATTCTCGAGTTATCGTGCCTACAAACAAACAAACACACACAAAAACAAACACACAAACAGATGACGGAAGTCATCAATATACTTACAAAATCTTTACATTTCGTAAGTAAAAGCAGTCATAGACTGGTACTTACGAAATCGTCAACTTGACCTCTGACCTTGTCTAATAAAAGCTGTCTCGAGAGAAGGTAGCGACGCAAACCAGAAGTTTCTATGATGATTCTGTACCAAACCATCAAAAATCGTAAAGTCGACCGAAGCAAAAATCTCCATTTCTCCACGCAATTATTTAATATTATTTTATCAGTCACAAAACCGTAATATTCGGCCATCCACCAACAATCTTTACATAATCCGACGGCTTAGCGAGTCAGGCATGAGACGATAACCTTGATTGGTATAAAGATGACTTTTAAACACCATCTTTATCAAAAACACCGTCAGCGCGCACACGCAAAACCTTTACGTGACTCAACGACACGTCTGCTTGAGCGCGCTGCACCACGTGACGAGCCATGACGTGGAGAGTGAAATAATTTTTATACAATCCTAAAACGTCTCCAAAACATCTGATTTTTACCAGAATTTCGACAACCGAGTGTTAAGCGTCCCAAGCGATCGCAAAAACTAAAGACAAAATTAAAATCGAAGTTAAAACAAACTCGTAACGTCGACCGAAGCAAAAATACTCCATTTCTTCACATGAATTTATGGAATTATGTTTGACCTCATTGTGACCTTGACCTTTGACCGATTTTGACCAAAATCTAATCACCGCTAGGCATCATCCTCCTGAATCACGTGGTGTAATTTGACATTGGTAGCTTCTTCCGTTCTCGAGTTATCGTGCCTACAAACAAACACACACAACCAAACACACAAACAGAGGACGGAAGTCATCAATATACTTATGAAATCTTTAGATTTCGTAAGTAACAAACAAGCAGTCATTGACTGGTACTTACAAAATCGTCAACTTGACCTCTGACCTTGTCAAATAAAAGCTGTCTCGAGAGAAGGTAGCGACGCAAACCAGAAGTTTCTACGATGATTCTGCACCAAACCATCAAAAATCGAATGTTTGACCTCACTGTGACCTTGACCTTTGACCGATTTTGACCAAAATCTAATCGGCGCTAGCCACCACCCTCCTGAATCACGTGGTGTAATTTGACATTGGTAGCTTCTTCCGTTCTCGAGTTATCGTGCCTACAAACAAACACACACACAAACAAACACACAAACAAACACACAAACAAGCAGTCATAGACTGGTACTTACGAAATTGTCAACTTGACCTCTGACTTTCTCTAATAAAAGCTATCTCTGGAGAAGCTAGCGACGCAAACCAGAAGTTTCTACCATGATTCTCTACCAAACCAAGCCTGGTGTTGGCTTAGTGGTTAGGGTGGCGGCTTGGGATCCCAGGGTCCTGAGTTCAAGCCCCGTTGGCTGCTGAATTAACACCAGGGGGTTGACTCAGCCTGTCATCCTTCCGAGGTCGGCGAAATGAGTACCAGTGTACTGGTCCCGGTGTATGCCCCGGTTAGAATAGGTGTACCATACACCTGTGTGTCGTAAGAGGCGACCAGGGTTGGCGTCAGGAAGGGCATCCGGCCATAAAACATTGCCTCAAGAAAAAGCCAAACCCCTGCACAGCAGGGAAAAATGGCTGTAAAAACGGTTATTTTATTTTTATTCTCTACCAAACCATCAAAAATTGAATTTTTGACCTCACTGTGACCTTGACCTTTGACCGATTTTGACCAAAATCTAATCAGCACTAGCCATCACCCTCTTGAATCACGTGGTGTAATTTGACATTGGTAGGTTCTTCCGTTCTCCAGTTATCTGTACCAAACCATCAAAAATCGAATATTTGACCTCACTGTGACCTTGACCTTTGACCGATTTTGACCAAAATCTAATCAGCACTAGCCATCACCCTCCTGAATCACGTGGTGTAATTTGACATTGGTAGCTTCTTCCGTTCTCGAGTTATCGTGCCTACAAACAAACAAACAAGCAGTCACAGACTGGTACTTACGAAATCGTCAACTTGACCTCTGACCTTGTCCAATAAAAGCTCTCTCGAGAAGGTAGCGACGCAAACCAGAAGTTTCTACGATGATTCTGCACCAAACCATCAAAAATCGAATGTTTGACCTCACTGTGACCTTGACCTTTGACCGATTTTGACCAAAATCTAATCGGCGCTAGCCACCACCCTCCTGAATCACGTGGTGTAATTTGACATTGGTAGCTTCTTCCGTTCTCGAGTTATCGTGCCTACAAACAAACACACACACAAACAAACACACAAACAAACACACAAACAAGCAATCATAGACTGGTACTTACGAAATTGTCAACTTGACCTCTGACTTTCTCTAATAAAAGCTATCTCTGGAGAAGCTAGCGACGCAAACCAGAAGTTTCTACCATGATTCTCTACCAAACCAAGCCTGGTGTTGGCTTAGTGGTTAGGGTGGCGGCTTGGGATCCCAGGGTCCTGAGTTCAAGCCCCGTTGGCTGCTGAATTAACACCAGGGGGTTGACTCAGCCTGTCATCCTTCCGAGGTCGGCGAAATGAGTACCAGTGTACTGGTCCCGGTGTATGCCCCGGTTAGAATAGGTGTACCATACACCTGTGTGTCGTAAGAGGCGACCAGGGTTGGCGTCAGGAAGGGCATCCGGCCATAAAACATTGCCTCAAGAAAAAGCCAAACCCCTGCACAGCAGGGAAAAATGGCTGTAAAAACGGTTATTTTATTTTTATTCTCTACCAAACCATCAAAAATTGAATTTTTGACCTCACTGTGACCTTGACCTTTGACCGATTTTGACCAAAATCTAATCAGCACTAGCCATCACCCTCTTGAATCACGTGGTGTAATTTGACATTGGTAGGTTCTTCCGTTCTCCAGTTATCTGTACCAAACCATCAAAAATCGAATATTTGACCTCACTGTGACCTTGACCTTTGACCGATTTTGACCAAAATCTAATCAGCACTAGCCATCACCCTCCTGAATCACGTGGTGTAATTTGACATTGGTAGCTTCTTCCGTTCTCGAGTTATCGTGCCTACAAACAAACAAACAAGCAGTCACAGACTGGTACTTACGAAATCGTCAACTTGACCTTTGACCTTGTCCAATAAAAGCTCTCTCGAGAAGGTAGCAACGCAAACCAGAAGTTTCTACGATGATTCTGCACCAAACCATCAAAAATCGAATGTTTGACCTCACTGTGACCTTGACCTTTGACCGATTTTGACCAAAATCTAATCGGCGCTAGCCACCACCCTCCTGAATCACGTGGTGTAATTTGACATTGGTAGCTTCTTCCGTTCTCGAGTTATCGTGCCTACAAACAAACACACACACAAACAAACACACAAACAAACACACAAACAAGCAGTCATAGACTGGTACTTACGAAATTGTCAACTTGACCTCTGACTTTCTCTAATAAAAGCTATCTCTGGAGAAGCTAGCGACGCAAACCAGAAGTTTCTACCATGATTCTCTACCAAACCAAGCCTGGTGTTGGCTTAGTGGTTAGGGTGGCGGCTTGGGATCCCAGGGTCCTGAGTTCAAGCCCCGTTGGCTGCTGAATTAACACCAGGGGGTTGACTCAGCCTGTCATCCTTCCGAGGTCGGCGAAATGAGTACCAGTGTACTGGTCCCGGTGTATGCCCGGTTAGAATAGGTGTACCATACACCTGTGTGTCGTAAGAGGCGACCAGGGTTGGCGTCAGGAAGGGCATCCGGCCATAAAACATTGCCTCAAGAAAAAGCCAAACCCCTGCACAGCAGGGAAAAATGGCTGTAAAAACGGTTATTTTATTTTTATTCTCTACCAAACCATCAAAAATTGAATTTTTGACCTCACTGTGACCTTGACCTTTGACCGATTTTGACCAAAATCTAATGAGCACTAGCCATCACCCTCTTGAATCACGTGGTGTAATTTGACATTGGTAGGTTCTTCCGTTCTCCAGTTATCTGTACCAAACCATCAAAAATCGAATATTTGACCTCACTGTGACCTTGACCTTTGACCGATTTTGACCAAAATCTAATCAGCACTAGCCATCACCCTCCTGAATCACGTGGTGTAATTTGACATTGGTAGCTTCTTCCGTTCTCGAGTTATCGTGCCTACAAACAAACAAACAAGCAGTCACAGACTGGTACTTACGAAATCGTCAACTTGACCTCTGACCTTGTCCAATAAAAGCTCTCTCGAGAAGGTAGCGACGCAAACCAGAAGTTTCTACGATGATTCTGCACCAAACCATCAAAAATCGAATGTTTGACCTCACTGTGACCTTGACCTTTGACCGATTTTGACCAAAATCTAATCGGCGCTAGCCACCACCCTCCTGAATCACGTGGTGTAATTTGACATTGGTAGCTTCTTCCGTTCTCGAGTTATCGTGCCTACAAACAAACACACACACAAACAAACACACAAACAAACACACAAACAAGCAGTCATAGACTGGTACTTACGAAATTGTCAACTTGACCTCTGACTTTCTCTAATAAAAGCTATCTCTGGAGAAGCTAGCGACGCAAACCAGAAGTTTCTACCATGATTCTCTACCAAACCAAGCCTGGTGTTGGCTTAGTGGTTAGGGTGGCGGCTTGGGATCCCAGGGTCCTGAGTTCAAGCCCCGTTGGCTGCTGAATTAACACCAGGGGGTTGACTCAGCCTGTCATCCTTCCGAGGTCGGCGAAATGAGTACCAGTGTACTGGTCCCGGTGTATGCCCCGGTTAGAATAGGTGTACCATACACCTGTGTGTCGTAAGAGGCGACCAGGGTTGGCGTCAGGAAGGGCATCCGGCCATAAAACATTGCCTCAAGAAAAAGCCAAACCCCTGCACAGCAGGGAAAAATGGCTGTAAAAACGGTTATTTTATTTTTATTCTCTACCAAACCATCAAAAATTGAATTTTTGACCTCATTGTGACCTTGACCTTTGACCGATTTTGACCAAAATCTAATCAGCACTAGCCATCACCCTCTTGAATCACGTGGTGTAATTTGACATTGGTAGGTTCTTCCGTTCTCCAGTTATCTGTACCAAACCATCAAAAATCGAATATTTGACCTCACTGTGACCTTGACCTTTGACCGATTTTGACCAAAATCTAATCAGCACTAGCCATCACCCTCCTGAATCACGTGGTGTAATTTGACATTGGTAGCTTCTTCCGTTCTCGAGTTATCGTGCCTACAAACAAACAAACAAGCAGTCACAGACTGGTACTTACGAAATCGTCAACTTGACCTCTGACCTTGTCCAATAAAAGCTCTCTCGAGAAGGTAGCGACGCAAACCAGAAGTTTCTACGATGATTCTGCACCAAACCATCAAAAATCAAATGTTTTGGATGTTTGACCTCACTGTGACCTTGACCTTTGACAGATTTTGACCAAAATCTAATCAGCGCTAGCCACCACCCTCCTGAATCACGTGGTGTAATTTGACATTGGTAGCTTCTTCCGTTCTCGAGTTATCATTTTTTGGCTGTTTGACCTCACTGTGACCTTGACCTTTGACCGATTTTGACAAAAATCTAATCAGCGCTAGCCACCACCCTCCTGAATCACGTGGTGTAATTTGACATTGGTAGCTTCTTCCGTTCTCGAGTTATCATTTTTTGGCTGTTTGACCTCACTGTGACCTTGACCTTTGACCGATTTTGACAAAAATCTAATCAGCGCTAGCCACCAACCTCCTGAATCACATGGTGTAATTTGACATTGGTAGCTTCTTCCGTTCTCGAGTTATCGTGCCTACAAACAAACAAACAAGCAGTCATAGACTGGTACTTACGAAATCGTCAACTTGACCTCTGACTTTGTCTAATAAAAGTTGTCTCTCGAGAAGGTAGCGAAGCAAACCAGAAGTTTCTACGATGATTCTGTACCAAACTATCAAAAATCGAATGTTTTGGATGTTTGACCTCACTGTGTCCTTGACCTTTGACCGATTTTGACCAAAATCTAATCAGCACTTGCCACCACCCTCCTGAATCACGTGGTGTAATTTGACATTGGAAGCTTCTTCCGTTCTCGAGTTATCATTTTTTGGATGTTTGACCTCACTGTGACCTTGACCTTTGACCGATTTTGACAAAAACTAATCAGCACTAGCCATCACCCTCCTGAATCACGTGGTGTAATTTGACATTGGTAGCTTTTTCCGTTCTCGAGTTATCGTGCCTACAAACAAACAAACAAACAAACAGAAACGGAAGTAATCAATATACTTTTGAAATCTTTAGATTTCATAAGTAACAAGCAGTCATAGACTGGTACTTACGAAATCGTCAACTTGACCTCTGACCTCGTCTAATAAAAGCTGTCTCTGGAGAAGGTAGCGATGCAAACCAGAAGTTTCTATGATGATTCCTGTACAAAACCATCAAAAATCGAATATTTGACCTCACTGTGACCTTGACCTTTGACCGATTTTGACAAAAACTAATCAGCACTAGCCATCACCCTCCTGAATCACGTGGTGTAATTTGACATTGGTAGCTTTTTCCGTTCTCGAGTTATCGTGCCTACAAACAAACAAACAAACAAACAGAAACGGAAGTAATCAATATACTTTTGAAATCTTTAGATTTCATAAGTAACAAGCAGTCATAGACTGGTACTTACGAAATCGTCAACTTGACCTCTGACCTCGTCTAATAAAAGCTGTCTCTGGAGAAGGTAGCGATGCAAACCAGAAGTTTCTATGATGATTCCTGTACAAAACCATCAAAAATCGAATATTTGACCTCACTGTGACCTTGACCTTTGACCAAAATCTAATCAGCACTAGCCATCACCCTCCTGAATCACGTGGTATAATTTGACATTGGTAGCATCTTCCGTTCTCGAGTTATCGTGCCTACAAACAAGCGCGCGCACACACACACACACACACACACACACACACACACAAACACACACACACACACACACACACACACACACACACACACACACACACACACACACACACACACACACACACACACACACACACACGACGGAAGTCACCAATATACTTTCAAAATCTTTAGATTTCGTAAGTAACAAGAAGAAGATGTCGTCTTGAAAAGCACGATACTTGCAAAATCTATAAAACAAATTTCACCTCAAAAATAATTGGTGGTTGAATTCAATGACCAAATATGCATCTCTTCAAATTTCAAGGCAATCGGATGAAAATTGAGGATTTTAGAAATACCTCCTTCATTGTTGACCTTGAGACTATGTTGACCTTTTGACCTTTTGAGCTCAAAAACAACAGGCTTCTTCCTCATAACAAACTCTACCATGTGGTGAAGTTTTGTGAAGATCGTTTTTCGATTGTGATCTGTAGGCTACAAACAGACAGACAAACAGACAAGCCGGTAGGCGACATGGGTGGTCGCTATATAATTGCATACATTACTAGTCATACAGTTTTTCACGGATCGGGCTGAAAATTTTTGACAAAGAGGTTGATTATAGTGCGCATAAAAGCGTGGAAGTCGATTTTTTATTTTTTTATTTTTTGGATTTTTCAAAAATTTCAAAGTCCCGTTGGTAGGCAACGGTGGCGTCCATAGCAACGGTGCTCAAAAGCATAGAACTAGATCCTGGTATGAACCTACCAGTCAAGTTTCATCAAATTCGGTTGACTCCACTGGCCTCCAGAGCTGTCCATTACATACATACAGACAGACGGAAAACCTGAGAATAACGGTAGTCTAGCGACCACCCAACAAACAGACAAACAGACAAACAAAATCGACTGAACAATACACTTGAAAAATTTTCGATTTTTTCAAGTAACAAACCATCGGAGTAAAAACTGAGTACTCCTTCCTTCGGTACCCAGCGATGACAAGGATTACAAGGAAATGATGCGCAGGAGGAGGCCATTCGGCCCATCATGCTTGCACCACACCAATACCAGATTTTAATAAATCCATTAATACCCCTTCCCTTCGTGTGCAGCCTTTTTTGGCTGCTGGTTGCAGTGTTGATTTAGGGCACGGATATGCCACTGACGCAGTGCCCCGAATACCAGTACACTGGTACTCATTTCGCCAACCTCGGAAGGATGGCAGGCTGAGTCAACCCCCTGGTGTTAATTCAGCAGCCAAAAGGAATTGAACTCAGGACCCTAGGATCCTAAACCACCACCCTAACCACTAAGCCAACACAAGGATTGACATCATGCATCACCTGGATATGGAATTGGGAAGGAGTGGTGTACAATATAGTTTTTACCTAAAATACTCCCAGACACTCACTGATGAACCTCCAAAAGTTTGACGAAGATCCGTTTGGCCATGTCTGAGAAAAATGGCAAACACACACACACACACACACAGACACGCACGCGCACACACACACACACACACACACCCACACACACACACACACACACACACACACACACACACCTCATTTTTTTTCCACACACAACTGCTCCAAACAATGATATCATAAACACAAAAACAAACAAACAAACACAAACACACCAAAAAAAACCTCTCATACAAACACACACACACCTCATTTTTTTCGAAAAAAATAAAAAAAAACACACACCTCTCCTATCGTGTAGACTTGGAGGAAGAGTACCAATCGCCAGTGACGGGAAAACTATCAATTAATCTATTAATTTAAATAATTTCATCGACTTTTAAAAAGTTCATTGTGTTGCACTCTTGGCTTCACTCAGAGCCAAAGCTCTGAGCTACTTCTACCACCCACCGCAAAGTGGTGGTGCAACATCTGGCGGCAGAGGTTGGATTTGTCTAAAAATCGGGCAAAATATGCTGCTTGTGAATTACAATTTGGCATCAA
This sequence comes from Eptatretus burgeri, assembly GCF_056783735.1. Classification (NCBI taxonomy): domain Eukaryota; kingdom Metazoa; phylum Chordata; class Myxini; order Myxiniformes; family Myxinidae; genus Eptatretus; species Eptatretus burgeri. Next base: position 13,696,598 of record NC_140974.1, read on the forward strand.
CGTCACGCGTGCCTGTTCTTCCGTCATTTCAAAGGTGAATGTTGAGCTTTTCAAACACAGCACAGGAAGCGGTCACTGTAAATGGGAGACAGACGAACGAATGGACAGACACCCCAGTTCACAATATATAATAGATGACTTCCCTCCCAACTAACTTTCCTTTATTAAACGGCTTTAATTTCCTTTTCATTCCCTCTTGGCACGACTCCGACCCGAAATGTTTCTTTTTGTCACGTTCCTTCACATTTTATTTATTCATTCATCTCTCACCACTCGCTATCTTTGTTTCACTATTTGTTCTTCGTTCTTCATTCTTTCCCGTATCTTGTCTCTGTCCCTTCGCCGTCTTCCCTATTTCTTCACCTTCTGCCCTTGTGCGCCTTCACCTTCACACGCCCGCATCCTCATTTAAAAAATGAGCTCTTCATTGAGATACCATAGATGTCCAGCAAATTTTGAACAGGTATGTTTGGTAAGGGAAGGATTCATCTTCTCATACTACAAGATGTTGTAGGAAGTTGTGGTCATTGCAAGGAGAATAAATGGCATGAACAACAGTGTACCAGCATACCTGAAGGAAGACTCGAACAACAAAGACACACAGATGTTACGGAACTCTTTCCTCACGACCAGTAAGCTTAAACGGTCTCCTAAGCTTCCAGATCTTGAGGGAATATAATGTCTTGGCCATCCATCTTGCGTGACGCTGGTCTCCAGGTGCTATAAATCGTACTTCACAAGGAGTGACGTCACCAAGAAAGGTGAGAGCTGGTTCAAAGACCTCTATGATGATCATCTCCGGGTTGGCTGACCTGAAGTAGACTTCTAGCAAATGTAATGCCACTTTTCTTGGCTTCCTCTAAGGCTTCTGTTGCTTATTCATGGTCAGCTACAGTTTCACAACAAGATCATGAAGTATTCCCAGGATTACAGGAATCGCTTGAAGATTGCAATATTTGAACCAGAGGAGAGCACCATCCTGTTGTTGAACACAGATACAAGGACAGGTTCTAAGAAATGATGATGACATGCCAAATGCAGAAGATTTTTGTTTATTTATTTTTTGGTTCGAACAGCACAAATGCTCGTGATTTATATATTGTTACAAATGCACAAGTTAAAACTTCAACTTCATTGAACAACCCCTAAATGATATTTTGTACGGATAAAATTTGGTCTAATTATTTATTTGTGTTTTGGAACAAAATGAGAAGGGTGCAAAGTGTTGGAAATGTCAACTTAAAAATAAATACCACGCTACTCCGAATGCTTCCCACACTCCTCTCCGTTTATTTTTCTCCGATGATCCTCCCTTCCTCTCCACTTATCAATTCAGCCCTTCTTGATCCCCCTTTTGCACACGTCGTAAATATACTTCCCCTTTCCTTAAATCTGTCGCCCTGTCACAAATTTTATGTCTTGAATCAGAAATTGAATTTGGAGCAACATTGCATCCACAAAGAAACCCATCATTTCATGCACGACTGATGTTGAAGCCAAAAATCCACATTCCTGTATTGTACCAGTCACTGAAGAAAAGGAGACGAGTAAGGATTTTTGTTTCGTGTGTGTAGGCTCAACATTTACCCGCTGGGCTCAGCACTGAGGCATATGTCGTGTCATGATGGATCTCACAACGTAACCGTCAATTATTGTGACGATTCCGACCTGCCACATCGCCCTTTACCTCCAGAGGTGATCTGACATCCAGAGTGATGGTCATCCCTGACTGCATTTGCCAACAAAACATCCTGACATCCATTGCTGAGAAAATAATGAGACTTGTTGACAGCATTGGTTGCTGACTATCGATTCAAATTTTGAAATTCCAAAACTCCCATCATTAATTTGTAGTTTTCCAAACGTAATCCACAGACCCTGCACTATACTATGTTGGTGATTGGCATAGAATGCTTAATGGCAACAACACAAGACACTCACTGCACAGCAAAAGAAAATAAGAATGAATATATTATTGACATCTATGTTTGTGGGAGGAAATGTTTGGCCAAAAAACGGTGTAACCCAACCTATATCCTTATCTATATATTACTAAAACTCTCATCTTGTATGTATGTATGTATGTTCCCGAAATACAGCCAAAACGGTGAACCCCAACCTATATCCTTGTCTATATATTACAAAAACTCTCATCTTGTATGTATGTATGGATGTATGTATGTATGTTCCCGAAATACAGCCAAAACGGTGTACCCCAACCTATATCCTTGTCTATATATTACAAAAACTCTCATCTTGTATGTATGTATGTATGTTCCCGAAATACAGCCAAAACGGTGTACGCCAACCTATATCCTTATCTATACATGACAAAAACTCTCATCTTGTATGTATGTATGTATGTTCCCGAAATACAGCCAAAACGGTGCACCCCAACCTGTATCCTTATTACATTTATAACTGGAAAGGTACTCGGGAGAGAGCATACCTCCGCCAGGCTGAACAGTTTACGTTTTGTAATCAGTCCATAATTTTTTGAGTTATCGTGTTAAACCCTCTCAATGGTGAAGAATCAATTTTTAAAAATTCTCGGATCTGTATCCGCATCTGGATCTTCACCAAAATCAAATCGATTCCTCCTTTTCAGAAGCACAACCTGTCCACCAAGTTTCGTCCAAATCCATCCATAACTTTTTGAGATATTCTGCTCACAGACAAACAGGGGTGAAAACAACCTCTGTCCACCATTGGTGGCAGAGGTTAAAAAAATATATTGATGTTACGGACTGTATAATGGAAGTAACGTCCATCCATCCATTGGGACCATACTCTGTGCAGAGCGTTGGTGCTGCCAAAGCAGTCTCCTTGGCTATTGGGCACAATCATGGACGGGTCGCCACTCCGACACAGGATACCAGCAAGCTGGCACTCATTTTGCCGACCTCAGAAGAATGACAGGCGGAGTCAACCCCACCTGGTATTAATTCAACAGCCGAGTGGGGTTTTAACTCAGGATCCAAGGATCCCAACTAGTATCCTTACAACTGGGATCCCAAAACCACCACCTGAACCATGAAGCCAACACCAAGCATAATGGAACTAACCAAACACAAAATGTGTAAATGTTGTGATATCAAAGTGTTGTTGAATCGTCAAACAAACCCGAGATGCAACTCTTTTGTGAACCTGCATATTTTGACACCACAATACCTGCACTTTCTATTATATGGAGAAACTTGCACATAAACTGCATGCAGCAGTGTTGTTTATAAATATTGTTGTGGATTCGTCTCCGGTAAGGGTCATGAGGGGAGTTCTCGGACTCTCTTCCTGGCTGACTACCCTGAAGCCGATGAAATGCGGATAACTCCGCAGCATGACAGGTTGCTAAGCAATCACAGACGCCGTCTGAGATGCATAATTTAGGTAGGGCCCAACATCCAAATCCTGTTTTACCTTCCCAGCAAATCAATCACTCCAGATAAGGACTGTGCTTCCCAATGCTCCACTGCTATTAATCAAAATGGCCGAGCGATACCGTAAGTGCAATTTTCACTATGGCTGACCACGACGAAATGGCAGAGCTGAACTCCCTGTCACTAGTCACAAGCTATGTCAAACCAACAGATGACAATCAGGGCACTATGGAAATGGTTTACAGAAATTAACAAGGAGCACGTATTTCAAGCAGTGTTACAGAAGAACAGCTCTTAAGGCCCTGTCACACCTTGACGATTTAGCCAACGTATGCCTGACGTATGCAAAATTGGGCTAAAATGCCGGCACACGTCGAATACGTTATGGGTAAGTTTGTATACGTTAAGAACACGCTGGCATACATCATAGTACGTTGGCATACGTCGTAGAATTTTGGCATACGTCGTAGTTCGCCAAGCTGTCGAACAAATTTTCCATGCTTGAAATTTCCCGACGTATGCCAGCGTATGACTCACACGTTCCGCATAATGCTGACCATAAGTTGTAGGCACGTTACGCGATCGTTGCCACACGTCGACACACGCTACTTGTAAGTTACTCATAAGTCGAAACACGTCGAGGTAATGTTTAGCATACTCAAAACTTATTTCTAACCTATGAGTAACATGTTGCAGGCACGTTACGCGATCGTTGACACACGTCGACACACGTTACTTGTAAGTTACTCATAAGTCGAAACACGTCGAGGTAATGTTTAGCGTACTCAAAACTTATTTCTAACCTATGAGTAACATGTTGCAGGCACGTTACGCGATCGTTGACACACGTCGACACACGTTACTTGTAAGGTGCTCATAAGTCGAAACACGTCAAGGTAATGGTTAGCGTCAGTGTTCCAGACTCCCTGTTTTTTTTCTTTGGTATGACGGTCATGTTGACACTTCGATTGCTAGTGCGGTTATGTTGCAATATAATTAAAAGGCTGCCGCTCAACGATTTAAATCATAACCGTCATCCCGAAAAAAAACAAAAACAAAACCAGGGCGTCTGGAACACTGCTGCGAACCATTACCTCGACGTGTTTCGACTTCTGAGTACCTTACAAGTAACGTATGTCGACGTGTGTCAACGATCGTGTAGCATGCCTACAACTTATGGCCAGCGTATGCGTTATGTGTGTCATACATCGAGTACGTCGAGAAATTTTCAACATACAATGAGGTATGCCAGCATACTACGACGTATGCCAGAATACTACGACGTATGCCAGCGTGCTATTAACATATACAAAACTTACCCATAACATATTCGACGTGTGCCAGCTTGGTTCGGCAAATTTTTCATACGTCGGCATACGCTCGCTAAAACGTCAAGGTGTGACAGCGGCTTCACACTTCGATGTCGAGTGCGGTTATGATTTGAATCGTCGAGCCGCAGCCTATGAATTGCCAACTCCAGGTGATCGTCGGCGAGACGCTGCCGCGCTGTGCATTAGTTCGTTGGGCATAGGTTGCATATCGTTGGGCATAGGTTGTGAACGCCGACAACACGCTCAGCATTCGTTGGTATAAGTTATCTATATGTGATTAAAACGTTCTGTGTACGTTACTAATACGTTATGCATGCGTCCAACACGTGATTATACGCCCAAAACTTAAAAAAAAACATCAATAGTTCAGCGTACGCCAGCGTTTTACATACATTTTGATACATTGCCATATGCTGGCTAAAACGTCAAGGTGTGACAGCGGCTTTACCCCTAACATAAAAGCTCAGTCTTAGTCAATAACTTAGTCACAGGTTCCACAACACAGGCATCTCAGTCATCCAAGGAAACGAGGTTAGGAAGAGATACAGAGAGAAGGAGAGATTTGATTAAGGGATAGTGTCGGCCTCTTGCTCACCGGACGTAAGCCAGCAGGCTTACGTTGGTCATAACGGAAGAGAGGGGAGGGGGAGAAAGAAGAGGAGAGGGGAGTGGAGAGTGCAATGTGAAGTGAAATGAGATGCGCAAATGGTGAATGCGTGTAGTGCTTGGAGGAAAGCGTGAAGTGTGAGTCAGTAAGCCAGCCCTAAGAAGGAAAAGGACTTTTGGTTGATGCTGTGGGTGTTCAAAGGGAACGAATTAGATTTAGGGAAAGCAAGAGACCAATAGCGTAAATCAGTGTGTTGTGGCCAACGCATCCAGGAAATCTCAGTTGCTCGGTCCGTTTGCCAGTCCTCCGCTGCACCGTGATCACCAGCAAACTCGTCCTCGCAGGTTCGGTCCATTCTTGCAGATTTCCCAAATGTGCCAACCAAACTTCTGCACTTCAGTCTGGGTTTTTATAAGCCCTGTTTCAGCTCGAGCAGAAGTCCCACAATTTGGTTGCTTCGCCATTTATCCGATCCATGATCCGCCTTATGCCATTGGGCACTTGGGCCTTGGTCTGGCGAGCATGGCGAGACAGCCTTCCCCCTTCAACCCGGCGTGTCTGGTGGGGACGATGACTCAAGGGCAAGATGGGCTTTGTTTCCAGGTGGAGAATGGCTTGGTACTGACTCACACGGCGGATATTCAGTCCTTCCGCTCATGGGGCATCCATTCAGTCTTTCTGCTCGGCCATGCCCGACAGGTTTTGCCTGTTATTTTTCTCCGTGTATCGTTGGCTTGTACCATTGGTCTTGTAATGCTGAGTGTTGTAAAGCATGTATGGATGTGCTGCAGAGGTGTGGAGAGAGATTGAGATAGAGATAGCGAGAGAGACACATCTTCTACACAAACACAATGCATTTTCCCTTTCCAATGATACGAGGGGAGAGGTAATTTAACTGCACAGAATACTTTGGAGATAACGACACTAGAGCTCCCTTATATGTTGGTGTGTGCCTCCCCAGGGTCTCCGAAAACCATCACAATATCATTAGACTTTGGCACAAATTAAAGAAACATTGGGAGACAGCAGACAAATACCTACAGCAGATGGTATTTGAACCTGGGTTCCCAGCAGCATGATCGATGGTGTGTATGTGGTGATTATATCTCATTCGCAGAACATTTTGAACACTCATCGTATACCCGAGTACATTCATTACGAATGATCAACATGGTGCGAATTTTTACTTTTGAATGAAACCAGAGGCACGTTCAACACTAAGCAAATCGCGTTATACTCAAGTACACTTACTCCGAGTACGCTAGTCAGCAAGTGGGTAACTCATGATCTTAAGCATGTCTACCATTTCCTTTCCCGTAATGTATAAAAACCCCCATTGCTCAATCTACTTGCACTCGTTTGTGGGTGGTAAAGATCTTACGGCCCATTCCATCTTTTGAAACCATGTCGTCGTCGTGTGTCGGTACCCTGGCCAAGCTCCATGTTCCAGCCTGATGATTATTTGGCCAAAAGCTGTTGTAATGGACAAACAAAATATAAAATTGATGCCACAAGGCAATATGGGGTGATTATAACAATGCTACAGACAGCATCGATTTCCCTCCAAATTATGAATGAGAATTCCAAAAATAAAACAAAAAATACATGAATGAAAAAAATGTCACTTGGTAGGAGCAACGAGAACAGCGATAGCAACAGGAGAACTATAAAATGTGAGTCAATGGTGTCATAAATATTTGTTTTCTGTCAGATAACAACAAAGGGGCTGTGTGTTTGTACATCGCTGGTGGGCAAACATGTCACATCTGGCTATTTAACTGTGTTTCTGAAACTAATCTTGAGGAGCAAAAGATTATCAGTGGACGTAATTAAATTTTCACAATTTAACAAATGACGCCTCTCCCCAACCATCCATCCATTGGGATCAGACTCTGCACTGAGTGTCAGTGCTGCTGAAGCAGTCTTCTGGGTAACTGGCCACAATTCTGGACAGGTACACCACTCTTCCACAGGATACTCAAATGGCTGTCATCCCAACAAGCTGGTACTCATTTTGCTGACCTCAGAAGGATGACAGGCTGAGTCAACCCCACCTGGTTTTTATTGAACATCCAAGTGTGATTTGAACTCAGGAGCCTAGGATCCCGAGCCCACCAACCGAACCATTAAGCCAACACCAGGCATACTCAATGACCTCTCCCCTTTTATCCACCAAATTAGTGCATCTATATTCTATACTATAAGAGTCTGCGTATGTGTGTGTTTGTGTCTGTGTATGTGTTTGTGTGTGTTTGTGTCTGCGTATGTGTTTGTGTCTGCGTATGTGTTTGTGTCTGCGTATGTGTTTGTGTCTGCATGTGTGTGTCGATATTTTTCTCAGAGATAGCTGAACGGATCTTCATCGAACTTCCGAGGTTCATAAATGTGTGCTGGGGAGTGTTTTCGGCAAAAAAAGTTTTGGAAATTATGCAAAAAAAAAAGTTGTATTTTAAAAAACAGAAAATTGCTCTCTACTCGTGCCGAAGCCTTTGTAGCTATGCCAAAGATAATATTAAATGATCCCCGGCCCCATTTCTTATAGTCCATGGGACAGATACTAAAACCCACCCCAGGGAATGTTTTGGACCATAATTTTTGAAGATGATGTGTCCTCTGACTGTGAAATGTGCTTGTTTGACAATTGCCAAGGTGTGCTCAGCTGTGCAAGAGAGTGATTTGTGTTGACAGTACTACTACAAGTGAAAACAGTGAAAATAAGCAATTTTTCAAACATTCGGTGCGTCCTGTTTTCCTCCATTCTGAAGCAACAAAATGCATTGCTCAATATTTTTTATCTGGAATGAATATCATATTTCACATTTATGCAAGTTAACATTCAATATCAACATGGTCATTCCTTACAAATGCTTGACTGTCTGTCATCCTCCTGTGGTCGGCAAAATGAGTGCCAGCTTGCTGGTATACTGTGTCCGAGTGGCTACCTGACTAGGATTGTGCCCAATAGCCCAGGAGACTGCTCAGGCAGCACCAACGCTCTGCACAGAGTACGGTCCAATTCTATGGATGGATTCCTTACAAATGGCAAGAAATCCCTTCCTTCATCCAATGACATAATCACACAAAACATCTAGTAACATAATACAGGGGAACCAATAAACCCCCCCATATCAAAACGATATATATATATATATATATATATATATATATATATATATATATATATATATATATATATATATATATATTGTGACGTTCACGGGACTTGAACAGTCCCGCTAACGTAGAATGAGCCGAAACGATGGAGGCGGTTTATTTATTTATAACCCAAAGATGGCGGTTTTAATCGCTTAACTGCAAACGGGACGAGGAAGGTGGCACGAGTCGCTTTTCACTGAGTTGATAACGTTTATTTCTCTAACCAGAAATAACAAGACTCGGCAAGAAGAGGGATCCGGGGCAATTCGACGGGATGGTGGTGTGGGTTCGGGCGTGGGGAAGACACAGACAATTCCAATGAATATACAAATCTCAAACCCTCTAAGGCGCCAGGTACACACACACACACACACACACACACACACACACACACACACACACACACACACACACACACACACACACACACACACACACACACACACACACACACACACAAAACGTAGCTGGTCCTGGTGGTCAGGCTGGCCCGTGGTGTAAACGCAACAGTCCCTGGATTGGCGGCGGACGAGCTGGCGTTGCGCTCGTCAGGGGCAGGAGACACCGTGGTGCTGTCGACCTCCTGGTGTCGGCCCAAGTCCGCTCACAGCCGCCAGGGAACCAGTTTTGGCACCAAGTTGCGAGCAGGAGAGGGAGGCAGGTCCGCCCGCCGTTCGACCCTGTACTCCAAGCCAGCAGAACCCCAGAGCCAACCAAGGTGAGGCACGAGGCACAGCAAGGCCTCGAGACACGATGAAAACCAGGATCGAATCAGCGCAACAACACAGCACGCTCCCAGCACAACAACCTCCACCAAAACGGTTTTTCTGTACCGATCTTCTTCCTCCTCTCTCTTTTCCCCGAACAGAACCTTTTTATCCTCCCGTCCTCATCACTTCCAATCGAGCCGTTTTATTGGCCCACCGCCGTCGACTTCCGCCAATCGTGATCACGGGGCGGAGCCATCCGCAGCACTGTCCTGTGACGTCATGGCAAGCCTCCAGGGAATACTAAAAGGGGTTTACGCAGACACACTTACCCTATCCCGTATCCCTATCTAATTAAATGACAATTATCATTTCCCCCTTAAAGAAATGGACATTTACTAGACAACTTATCACCACTGAATTGCTACTTATTACATCGAGATCCTGGTAAACTCGAACAGCATGGCATACCTAATTAAACATCCTAATTACCCTTTGAATGCATACCCCCCCCCTCAAACGTAACACTGCCCCCTCCTCTGGTACCGCAGCTCCTGCAAGGTATATCACAGGCGCTACCGTACCAGCCTTAACACTTACTGACTCACACCTAATTAACCTAACAAAATAAAGTAGGAGGGGCAATGGGCAGCGAGCCGCAGCTAACTTACCTATCCTGCTTAATGTACTACCCCCTTATGGCCTTATCCTCGCCTAAACAATCATTCGTTTTTTATTTTTTATTTTTTTTATTTTATGACATGAGAGCACTGAGCGAAGTTGCACTCCATCCTCTGGATCATCGCCCTTGCCCAACACTCTTCCAGTGATCTGGGGAGGGGAAACAAAAGGTTCCACAAAAACACACACTTATACTTTACATTCCTACTCTAAGCCTTAACGACACTATTCACGGGATATTTACACTTGACCGCGTCCCCCAGTGGATGCTAATAGAACCAGCGTTACCTGGGGAGCCAATTTTCAAATTTGCTTGCCCCAAAATTATGCGGACATCATGCCCTTGCTGCACATGTCAAGTTGTGCTGGATCGAGTGGGACTCACACATCTTCACAACACTCACACCATGGTCATCATCACATTTCTAGGTCATGGTCCCCATTTTAATGATGCAGGCTGAACCCCGTCATGGCCGTGGGGTGGGTTACCACAAGATGATGGGGGCATCTCAGGTGCAACCAAGCCCACAGGTAGGCTTTAGTCCAACCCGGACGTTTCTCCGCCCCGCTCCCTTTGATTCCCACCCCCCTGGTAGCCATCAGCTCTAACCCCGTACAACACACTGGAAGGGGTCTCACTGGCTCCTCTGGCCTTCCTGGGTCACCAAGGTCCTACCCGCCTTGGTCGCCCAACCAGACCCTCTCCCAGTTGCCTCCAGACACTGTCACTGTTAGCCACCAGGGGTGAATCTCCTTGAAGGGGGTCGCAATTCCCGCTCACCGTGAGCTTCAGCAATCCCTGTGGACAAGCACATCATCCCCACCCACAAAACCCACATGACTCCCCCACCCCATCGGCCTTACATGTGACACCTGCATTTCTAACACTTCACCGACCATGACCTTCCCTGTTACCACACCATGTCCAATAAAAAATCAACGTGTGCACCATACATTTCACTTCTTAACTTGAAACAACTCACACAGCACTTTTCCTCACCCGATCCACGCACCAGCCATTGGACAGCCACTTGTGCCCGCTTTGTTACCAATTACCCACTGTCCCTATTGTCACTCTAAAACCCAGCAGAACTTACAAACACATGCTAATTTTCCCATAATTCACGATTTTCACCAAGGGAGGGCACTTCGCCACAATCTCACCAGCCAAGCATGGCCCTATATGCTCAGCCCGATCTAGTCTCCCCGACCCCCGACAGTGATTTCCGGACTCGACCTATGTAAGGGCACCTCGGATAGACCTGGCGGTTCAGCAGGAGGATTCATCCTCTCCGGGCTTGAAAGTTTATTGGAGGGTCTCTCCATCGCCGGGTACCGGCAATATCGTTGCATGTGTCCTCTTCGCCCGCACCGGAAACAACTCCCCAAAAAAGGCCCCCGTGGGTATCGGTGTAATGTCTCTTCCGGTTCCGGACCCCCTCGGCCATAATCGAATTGCTCTATTGGCTGGGCTGGACCCCGCCGCTTTGGCGCACCAACTACTGAATTACCCCTTATCAAACTTGACAGTTTCTGGCAAATTTCCTGTAACATTTGGGTAATGCCAATTTCTCCCAGCCCCCCTCCCTGATCCTGAATCTCCGCCTGTCGGATCGTCACCGATGGCCTCTCGGGCACCCGACCCGGCCGACTCCACGAGGCCAGCCTGGCCGCGCACTCGGCCGCTCGGTGCACGGTGGGTGGATCCTGTAACTCCACTAGCGCTTGGACTTCAGGGTCAGGAAGAGCAGCTAAAAATTTCTCGAGTGCCAGTCTGTCCCACGCCTCCACTGTAAGGTCCCGGTACGCGATCCTGACTGATTGGTAAATGTCCTGTGCCAACTCCTGCACTGTCTCACCCGGCTTTAATCTGTGGTGCTGGAGCTGGGCCCGCACCAGATCACAGTTTGCTGCGAACCCAAACCGATGGCTCAACGCCTCGCAAATGTGGGAGCTGGTCAACATCCCCTCCGCGATCACGTTTAACACGTCTGCGGCTGGTCCCTGCAATGTTGCCAACAAATTCCCTGTACGTTCCCGCTCATTCCACCCGTTTAGTCGGGAAATACACTCAAATTGCGTCAGAAAAGCTTCAACGCTCCCTGACCCATCAAAATTTACCAGGGGGATCACTTTTACGGTGGCCCGCTTCTCAGTTTCTCCCTTGTCCGAATCCAGCCCAGGGATCAAACACCCTTGTGGCTGCGTATCCAATTTCGGAGCCCACTGTGGCCAAAGATGTTTTGTGGTGAGGGTCTCATGGGTCAATTTTGCCTCCTGTTCCAAACGTTGAATGGACCGATTCACCTCTTCCCGCAGGATCTTCTGGGCCCGCACAACCTCCTCCAAGGCTCTGTCGCGAGTTTGTAGCTGCTCCTCAACCAACCCGGACACTCTACTTACAAAAGACGGCTCTACCAGGCCTTTATCCAAGACTTCATCTTGGCTCATAATTTTATCTTGTTCGTCCAAACGAGCCTCCAATCCTTTTACCTCCTCTGCCAAATTCATCCCTTGCTTCCTCAGCTTTCCCCACTCTTCTACTTGCAGCTGCATACGAGCATCCACACAGGCACGATGACGTTCCAGGCTTTCATCCACTTTATCAACCCGAATGATCGTTGCATCAATTTTATCTACCAATTTTTTTCGTATATTTTCCCCCTCCAATGTAATTTCTACCTTTGTTTCCTCAAATCTATCCTCGAATTTACTTTGTATTTCTCCCAATTTAACATCCACACACTCCTGCATCTCAGTTTTCATTTTCTCCATATTTTCCCCCAATTCATCCCTCATTAAATCAATCCGTGCACCCAACTGTTCCCCCATTACCCCCAATTGATCTGTCATTTCTGCCATTTGTGCCGTCATGTCTGCCCTCTGTGCCGTCATGTCTGCCCTCTGTGCCGTCATGTCTGCCCTCTGTGCCGTCATGTCTGCCCTCTGTGTCACAAATTGATTTTCCATTTGTGCCGTCATTTCTGCCCTCTGTACCATCATGTTTGCCCTCTGTACCATCATGTCTGCCCTCTGTGTCACGAATTGATTTGCCATTTATACCGTCATGTCCGCGATTAAACGTTCCAACATTGTCCAGATCGTCATCGCACCGGTTTCCGGCGCTGCCGGCTCCATTACGGGCAATGAAGCACGGTCCACGCTCGGAATGGGGGAGGTTTCAATCCTACCCCCGTCTCTCCCTTCTTCCCCCGACTCGCTGCCAGACACGTGGCCTTCCTCCTCAAACATCTGCACATCCGCTATGGTGCAGAAGTCCCGTTTGCCGCCAATTAATTTTAATTTGAAAACTCCTGCCAAAATTTTCCCGCGCTTTTCTGTAGTAATTTTATATTCCAATCTGTGGCGAGATTTCAGTTCTGGTATATTCTCCCGACACCGAATATAATTTAGAGGGGTTCGAACATCCAACACCCTGACACCAATGTGACGTTCACGGGACTTGAACAGTCCCGCCAACGTAGAATGAGCCGAAACGATGGAGGCGGTTTATTTATTTATAACCCAAAGATGGCGGTTTTAATCGCTCTACCGCAAACGGGACGAGGAAGGTGGCACGAGTCGCTTTTCACTGAGTTGATAACGTTTATTTCTCTAACCAGAAATAACAAGACTCGGTAAGAAGAGGGATCCGGGGCAATTCGACGGGATGGTGTGGGATCGGGCGTGGGGAAAACACAGACAATTCCAGTGAATATACAAATCTCAAACCCTCTAAGGCGCCAGGTACACACACACACACACACACACACACACACACACACACACACACACACACACACACACACACACACACACACACACACACACACACACACACACACACCGTAGCTGGTCCTGGTGGTCAGGCTGGCCCGTGGTGTAAACGCAACAGTCCCTGGATTGGCGGCGGACGAGCTGGCGTTGCGCTCATCAGGGGCAGGAGACACCGTGGTGCTGTCGACCTCCTGGTGTTGGCCCAAGTCCGCTCACAGCCGCCAGGGAACCAGTTCTGGCGCCAAGTTGCGAGCAGGAGAGGGAGGCAGGTCCGCCCGCCGTTCGACCCTGTACTCCGAACCAGCAGAACCCCAGAGCCAACCAAGGTGAGGGACGAGGCACAGCAAGGCCTCGAGACACGATGAAAACCAGGATCGAATCAGCGCAACAACACAGCACGCTCCCAGCACAACAACCTCCACCAAAACGGTTTTTCTGTACCGATCTTCTTCCTCCTCTCTCTTTTCCCCGAACAGAACCTTTTTATCCTCCCGTCCTCGTCACTTCCAATCGAGCCGTTTTATTGGCCCACCACCGTCGCCTTCCGCCAATCGTGATCACGGGGCGGAGCCATCCGCAGCACTGTCCTGTGACGTCACGGCAAGCCTCCAGGGAATACTAAAAGGGGTTTACGCAGACACACTTACCCTATCCCGTATCCCTATCTAATTACGTGACAATTATCATTTCCCCCTTAAAGAAAGAAACCCTAACCCTAACATTTACTAGACAACTTATCACCACTGAATTGCTACTTATTACATCGAGATCCTGGTAAACTCGAACAGCATGGCATACCTAATTAAACATCCTAATTACCCTTTGAATGCATACCCCCCCCCCCTCAAACGTAACAATATATATATATATTTTTTTTTCTTACAAAAGGATCAAGATACTGAAGTACTTCAACAAAATATTCCCTGTAACATATATGTACCTGCTGACACTTATAATTACAATTTATTGTGCTGATACCATCAAGGTATGACAGACATGCGTGCAAATTTGGAACAAAAATAAGTACTTACTTCAAACTTTGGAAGTGCAAAGTTGGAAGACGACTACGGTTTTCATCACTGACATTGTCTATTGTTCATCTTCAATGCTCTCATCCTCATCCTCAAGATTTCATCTTCCAAGTTGGCAGACACATCATCATCATCTTCCTTGTCATCTTATCTGGACTGTAGTTTCTTGTGCACACAGGATGTCCACCAGATCCTATGTCAAAGATAAATATCAGACACTTGTATTTTAGATTTGTATAATTTATTTATTTATGGTAAATATAACCACCATTTTTAGCATTACATTTTCTTGAAAATGAAGCAGCAGACAAATTTTTAACTTGAATATAATTTTGAAATGCTGAGATTAGAATAAGCAAACAATCATAAAATTAAAGTTAAAAGTAGGTGGTGATCAGTTGATAAGCTGGCAAAAATCAGGAGTAAAATGGTGTTCTTAACTTGATGATGGTATACATGGTGTACAGACAATCTGTACATCATAAACTGAGGTATGAAATCTCCATCACACCAGTCATGTTCAACGATCTGCTCAAGCTTTCTCCATACATGTGATTCAGGACTCGGTATAACAGGATGTTGGACGTGGGCATTTCTCCAGATAAGCACCGAAATGCCTTGGTTTCCACAGCATGAAGGCAAGAAAGGTGAGAGGCAGGAGCACCAGCCCAGAGGGGAGAAAAGTACTCCATCAGGCTGCAGACGAAAGCTTTGTTTGTGGTCAGGAGCTCAGGTGTGCCAAGGAAGTACTTTGCACGACAGAGGATGCCAGTTTGGACTAGCTTTGGAGGCCAGCTTGGAAATGTGGCTTTCCCAGGAAAGTTCGTGGCAGATAGTGAGACCCAGAAGCTTGAATGCAAGGACTTCTTCAAGAGGGTTGTTGAGAAAGTAGATGGAGAGGGTTTTCCAGATGGTCCTTTTGGAGATACAAAGTGAGAGTGGGGGATTTGTCAGGGTTGAAGGACATGTTCCACCTGTTGGACCAGCTTGTGATTTTATCCAGATCTGCAGAGAGTGAAGCGGCTGCTGCTTGCCGATGTGAGGGATGACAGATGGGACGGCAGAGGGTGGAGTCATCAGCAAAGAGATAAAGAGGATTTTCCAGAGTCAGAGAGATAATTGATGAAAACCAGAAAAAGAACAGGGCCCAGAACGCTACCTTGAGGAACTCCAGCCTGGACAGGAAGAGGGGATGAAGGAACTCCATTTAGTGCCACACGTTGACTGCGACAGGAGAGGAAGTCTGCGAGCCATGAGTGGAAATGTCCTTGGATACCATAGGAAGAGAGTTTGGTGAGCATGGCAGCGTGCCAGACCATATCGAAAGCACGCGATATGTCTCGAGGGATGGTTCTGATTTCACGTGCGGCAATGAGGATCTCCATCCATTGTTGGGAGAACAGAAGCAGCATATCCAGGGTAGAGTGACCTTAACCTCATGTTAAGTCGTCGCCTCTTGTTTTCAACACCAATGTCAAAGAAAAGGTTTGTTGTTGCCTTATTACAGTAATACAACAACAGCATGAGGACATGTGTCTGGGAATATAACAATGATGTATTGTGTCGACGTCGATTGTGCTGCATTCATACAATGAAGTATGATCCTTGTATCATTTGATACTTCATTAGAAGCTCCTCCTCATGTGAAGAGGCAAGCTCAGTACAATTTTCCCATCAACACTTGTGAGAGAAACACACACTTCCTCACAAAAAAAAAGACAGCTGTCTTCCTCCTCCTTCATATGTAGCACATAGCTGCAGGTAGCATCATTGGCTGAAGGCACAACTGTGCCACTGACGCAGTGCCCCTATTACTAGTACACTGGTACTCATTTTGCTGACCTCAGAAGGCTGACAGGCTGTAAACCCCTCCTGGTGTTAATTCAAAAGCCAAAACAGGGGTTCAAACTCAGGAGCCTAAGATCCCAAACCAGCCATCCAAACCACTAAGCCAACACCAGGCAGCCCACCAATTTTGGTGCATATTCATCTTTTTCCCCACTTATTGAGAAGTAGCCTTATGAGGTGCTCTTTGTTGTTACTGTTCATGATGAAGGATTTCTAATGTTTTGGAAGTTTGGTTGATGGACCTTTGAGAAGGAAGGATTTTGAAGTCCCCCTTCTCATGCGCTCTGCAGATTTGATGGAGTTTTCCAGATATGCGTCGATCACAAAATATACCCTTTTCACTTCTGTCAAAGTACTGAATATCTTTTCAGACAATTCTCCAAAATTCTGTGGTTGACCTGTCAGTGAATGAAGAAGAGCATTTCAATGATGTATACCCTGTCTTTACCTGCTTCCATTGGAGTGAGTGCAGTTTCATCTTCAAGCTAAAGAAGAGTAAATTTGTCAGTTTTTGTTGGGAGGCCATCTGCTGTAGCCAAGGCCCAGGAAAGTGGGCTAAGTGGATATGAAAGGGCGATGTCCATGCCGATTTTGGCCTCCTCATAGAGCATCAACATTTGTCAAAATAAATTCCACTGTGCTGTGATCTGAATGACCTGTTCTGTGTGGAAGTGACCTTTTTCTTCACTTGGATTGCAGCAAACGTTTTTAACTTCCATTTCTTCAAGGGTGAGTGTAAAGTGATGGACTTATCAAAAATCCTTGCCAGCAGACCGTGGAGCCACACTTGTCCACATTCAGGAGGTCTTCTTCGACATCAGCTGGTGCTCTTGCTCCTGTAGACAGGTAGAATAGTGCATCATGGACATCTTTCTCAAATGGATTCATGAAGTTATTAAAGGCAGTAACCATCTTATTCACATCCTGTTCACGCTGGTTCATTTGTGCAGGTCTGGTTTCCTTGTAAAGGAACTTATCTGAGTCTACCATTCCAGCCATATCCATGGTTGCAGTCACGTAACTTGCCCTAGTATGCCTTGTGACGCACCAGCAGTAGTAGACAGGATAGTTCCTGCTGAATCCAACTCTTCCTCCATGGCATTTGGCATGACCATTTATTGTCAAGCTCAATTGACAAGTTAACTGGATTCCTTGATGCTGGAACATCAGATCCACAAACACTTCTTTGCTCCTTTCCAAAGAACTTCATTGGCTCCAGGATGTGTGTTCTAAATTCAGGAAGGAAACAAACTGAACAGAGGGATATCTTGCATAATTGTGATGATCCGGACTGAAGACAAGTGGGCAAGGTTGTTCAATACATAACAGGTGCAGTTCCAAGTCATTTTCTTTAGTTGCATGAAGGAAAGTTAGCATGAACCATATATTATCCACATACAGACCACTCAGTACATTATCACTTGAACCACTGACACATACACCAGACTCATTGATGACTTTAGTAAAGCCTGTGTCTTGCAGTAGTTTGCACAGAGCACCCAGATAAGAACAAGTTGTGTGAAATACACCCAGTCTGATTATGACATCACTGAATTGGTGCACATACCGCCACACAATGGAATATGCCTTCTTGGCAACTGCAAGGTCAAATGTTACAACTGTGTATTCTTATCTCAATTCATGCATTACATTCTGTGAAATTTGAAGGGGATGCTGAACAGTGGCATTCTCAGTGACAAAACAGTTCATCAGTGCCGTGTATGCCTGGTGTTGGCTTAATGATTGGAGTGGTGGGTTTTGGATCCTATGGTCCCGAGTTCACATCCTGCTTGGCTGTTGAATTAATACCAGGTGGGGTTGACTCAGCATGTCATCCTTCCAAGGTTGGCAATATGTGTAGGGATATAGCTCTGATTTCATGTCCAGCATTGAGTTCCTCCATCCATTGTTGGGAGAGCAGAAGCAGCATATCCAAGGTAGAGTGACCTGTTCTGAAAACAAATTTATGATCGGAAATCAAGCCATTGGAGAAGTGGAAGGATTTAATGTCTGAAGCGATGATGGATCCCATAACCTTGGTGATGATTGGGAGAAGGCTGATTGGTCTGAAGTTGCAGGGATCTGTATTTGCACCTTTTTAATGCAGGGCGGTGATGTTTGCTGATTTCCAAGCAGATGGCAGATGACCTTGAGCAATTGAGAGGGTGAATAGAACAGAGAGAGGGTGAGCAAGAGCAGAGGGAGCAGGTTTTTAGGACACGTGGGCTGATGCCGTCTGGACCGGTTGCAGAATCTGAGTCAATGTTTGACAGCAAGCTCTCCACCTTGTCAGGAGAAAAGGACACAGAGTCCAGGGATAGTTGGGTGTGACTGGGTAAGGTGGGTAGAGAAAGGGATGGGTTTGGGACGCAAGATTTAGATGCAAAGGTTTTGGCATTGAGCCTTTTCACATGTGGTATCAGCAGTGCGGCTATTTGAGGTGAGGGAGGGGATGGAAGGGGAACATACACCAGAAACAGATTTGGTTAGACGCTACCAGGATTTTGAAGAGGGAGAGAGGTTTGAGAGTTCAGACTTGAGATTAGAAAGATGTTGTTTTCTGGCTCTCCTGAGGGTAGATACACACTTGTTCCGAGCTTTGTGGAAGGAACGGAGATTGCCCTCAGTTGGGTTTGCTTTCCATGAGACAAAGGCAAATTGTTTCAGGACAACTGCCTCGCCACAAGCTTCAGTGAACCAAGGGCGAGGGGACGGGTAGGACAACTGAAGATGAGAGGGGATAAATCTGTGCATGAGGGAGAGCAAGTATCTTTAAAAGAATTCCCAAGATGAGTTGATGTTGGAGAAAGTAGCGATGGGAGACCAGTTTAGAAGTTTGACGGCTGCTCGGAGACCTTGCCAGTCAGCCTGAGTGAAATGCCAGGGCGACGGCGCTGAGGTGGATCTCTGACAACTGCCAGAGAGATGTCCACTTTGACAAGGACGTGGTCAGAAGAACCAATTGGAGCGAAGGAATAACAGCAGATGTTTTCAGGGAAATTTGTCAAAATCATATCCCGAAGAGATAGAGGACCATTGGTTGAGATCCGGGTCGGGAAGTTGACCGATCGAGTCAGTCCCAATGAGTCGCAGAAGTCTTTTGCTGAAGTGCCATGACAGGTGAGAGAGGTACCCACACCAAGCTAACTGGCATGATGACAATTGAAGTCACCACATAATAGGAAGAGAGAGTTTGGATGAGAAGATAGAAGTTGGTCCATGTTTTCGGATGGTGAGGTGTTGATGGAGTCATCACTGTTTGGTGGACGGTACAATACACTTATAAGCATGAGGTGGGAGTGGAAGAGAAGCCGTAGCCAGAGGTATTCGTGGGGGTGTGGGGGAGTGAGGGAAGTGCATGGAGAGTGAGGAATAAAGTCTTTGATGAAGAGAGCATCTCCTCCACCAGGACGAGGCTCAGGTCTGTCATACCAGAGGAGGGAGTAACCGGGGAGAGATACTTGGGAGTCAGACATGTCTTGGGAGAGGAAAGTTTCTGTTAGGCAGATTATGTCTGGTTTGTCAGTGGCAACCTGTATGGAAAGATCTGTAAGGTTTGAGCGAAGGCCCTGGATATTTGAGGTCCACACTGTTAGGAAGAGGGAGGGAGGAGGCTTTGAGTGCAGGGGATGGGAGGGGAGGGGGTAGGACAAGGGAGGAGGGGGGGGGGAGGAAAGGAGAGTTGCTGAAAGAGTGTGGGGGATTGCAGAATAGCTCGGGGAGGGGGGCGGACGAGGAGGAGAAAAGGCTCTGTGATGCTGGGGCAGAGGGGGGCAGCAAGAGATGGGGCAGAAGGCAGTTGAGGATTTGAAGTGGAGTGATGAGATTGAGGTGAGAGGACAGGGGAAGGAGGCAGCTTTGTGGATGTGAGTGGGTGAAACTTTGAGAAGGGGGAGTGAGGGGGGTGAATGGTGGAAGAAGGGTGAGTGGGGAGAGTTGAGGGAGAAAGGTGAGGGGGGAGTTTTTGAGAAAGGTAAGAGGGATGCTTGGAGGGAGAAGAGTGTGACGGTTCCTTTGAGAGGGAGGGGTGAGAGGGGCAAGTTGGCACTGAAGTTGGAAAAAAAGAATGGTTGATGGAAAGCGAACATTCATAGCAATGTGGGGTTTTCAATTTTTTAGGTCAGAAATGTGATTAAAGACATTACTTGATGGATGCAATAAAGGCGAATTAAGAGAATGGAGAGAAGAAACGCTGCAACAGTTGGATTTTTAAGGCAAGGTGTGAGGGAAAGGTCGAATTGAGAGCAGTCTGTTGAAATAGAAAAAGAGTCGTGAATTATGCTGCAGTAAAGAATACCACACTTGTGAAAAAGGAAGATGAAGCATTATAAGAGATTATTTTTTATTATTATTATTGTTATTTTTTTTTGAGAGAGAGAATTTTCATCACATTAGGTAATGGAAAGGTTGTAGAAAAAATCATGAGGTGAACGGTGAATTTGGATCGGTAATCACGTGGGGTGGAAACAGATCGCGTGGTTACGGGAGAAACATGTGGCTGTGGGAGGTGTATAGTCAAAAGTGGATTTGTTTATTTATTTTTTAAAATGATTGCGTAGCATTCGGAAAAGGGAAGGTTGAAGTAAAATGGTGGAGGTGTATGGTAAATTTGGAACTGTAAATGCAGAGTGAAGCTGAGGGATGAATGAAGAATATCAGGAAGAGGGTGGAGAGAGACACGTGGTTACAGGACGTGTATAGATTGATAGGATATAAGGAAAAGTATTAATTTTTGATGGATTTTTGCGGATTGGGTAAGATTCGCGAATGGAAAGTTGTAGGAAGAAATCGTGAAGGTAATGGAGAGAGTGGGTCAGCTCAAGTAGAAGAAAGATAATGTGCTGGCCGAAGGAGGAAGAGGAAGAAGTCGCAGAAGAAGAAGAAGAAGAAAAAGAGGGATCGGGACTCGTTGATATGCAGGAAGGAAAGTTGTTTTTTTGTTTGTTTTTTTCCTTTAAATTTAAGACAAGAAACAGAGTGTTTAGTTGGGAGGGATGGGGGTGTTGGGAAACTGGGGAAAATAGGAATTGAAGGTAATAGGGAGAGAATACAAATAAAAACGATCGTACACCTGGAGGGGAAGGCCTCAAGGGAGCCTTAACCCGGGAAGACAAGGTCGACGAAAACTCACAAAATAGCACGATTTTTGAAACAAAACCGAACTAGGAACACAGTAACATGTAGGTGAGAAAATAAACAGTGAAACAGGACAAAAATCAACAGGAGACTTAACTTTGAGAAAGTCGGCAGAGACCCTTAAAAGAACCTGCCGACACTCCAAACCCTAAACCGGAAGACTGAAACCCAGAACCAGAACACCCATTGTTGGGAGAGTAGGATTCCAGGAGCAGTTGGATGCGACTGGGTAGGATGAGTACAGAGAATGAGGGATTTGGGACACTCGATTTGGAAGCAAACACAGAATTGAGGCATTCGGCCTTCTCGCATGCGGAGTCAGCTGTGGTGTCATTTTAAGTGAGGGAAGGGATGGGGATGGAGTGGAGCATGCACTAAAATCAGACTTCACAAGGGACCACCAGGCTCGAGGTCTCGAGGAAGGAGACAAGTTTGAAAGCTCAATCTTGAGGTTGGACAGAAGTTGTTTTCTGGCTCTCCCGAGAGTGGACACACACTTGTTGTGGACTTTGTGGAGTGAGCCGAGATTGTCTTCGGTTGGGTTTACCTTCCAGGAAGAGAAGGCAAGTTGTTTCAAAGGAACTGCCTTTCCACAGGATTCAGTGTTCTATGGCTGGGAAGAAGGTTATGATAACTGAAGACGAGATGTGATGCATTTGTGCATGAGAGACAGCAGGTTTCCTCCCAGGATGATTTAAGATCAGGTGCAGTAGATATTGGAGACCAGTTCTGAAGAGAGATGGCTGCTTGCAGTCCCTGCCAATCATCTTGCGTGAACTGCTAGATTCACCAGTGCCAGAGAGATTTTGACTCTCACAAGCACATGATCAGATGAACCGATTGGAGCAGAGAAAAAAAGAATGTACGGTAATCACTCATTGCAGCACAAAATTAATGATCTGTGTGGGTGACAAGAGAAATCAAAACAAATCGGCAGTAAAATACCTTAAATGGTAATTGATTCATTATGAATAAAAGAGAAGCTGATGTTTCGGACTTCACCCTTTGTCAGAGCATAAGAGAAAAGGGAAGATCAGGAGACATTTGCAGGAAAGATAGAAATCACCAAGTGCAGAAGGAAGGATTTGCCATTGGGAGAAATCCAGGTGGGAAAGTTCACAGATGGAGTCAATCAAATGGGGTCACAGAAGTCCTTTGCTGAAGTGCCAATGGTTGGTGAGAGAGGTACCAACATCCAGACAAACTGCTTTGTGACAATTGAAATCACCACATATGAGGGTGATTTGGGATGAGTGGTTAAAATTTTGTCCATGTTGTCTGAGAGAGAGGTGTGGATGGAGATGTCACTCTTAGGGGGACGGTACAACACACAGGTTAACAAAAGGTGGGAGCGGAGGGGAAGTCGCAGCCAGAGGTACTGTTCGGGAATGGAAGATGTAAGAGCAGTACATCTCCCATGGAAAGTACATGGAAAGTGAGAAATTGAGTTATTCATCTAAAGTGCAACTACGTCACCAGGGCGTGGTTCAGGCGTATCAAATCGGAGCAGACAATAACAAGGGAGAGACACAAAGGAATCAGGGACATCCTGTGGGAAGAAGGATTTTGTTAAACAGATGATGTCCGGTTTATCGGCAGCGGCCGAGTTTGAGAGATCTATCAGGTAGGAGCGGAAGCTCTGGATATTTGAGGTTTACACAGTTAGAGATGGGGGGAAGAGGCATTGGGAGGTTCCAGGATAGGGAGAGGCTTTGCATGGGCAAGGTGAGGTTTTGGGGGTGTGGGTGGGGGGAGTGAAGAGAGAGACATGAGGGTTAAGAGGTGGTGATGTTTATCCATCCCAACTACCTTCTCATCAAATGAGTTATTTCTGAATCTCTCCGGCACTTGTTACTTTATGGAATTTCAGGTGCAAAAGAATGATAGTTTCAACATAAGGAAATATATTTTTCTTACATATATATTTGATTTCATTTTTCCAAAACGTTGGAATTTATTGAAGTGTTGTGTCTCGTTCAGATAACCTATTAAAATGGCCGGCAGGATAGTGTGGATGTACATATATCCTCCTCCGAGCTGTCTTGCATGGGTTTGAATCTCTGCCCAGCTATAAGTTATGATCCTAGTGTTTCGCCATCAGGGCGATTCATCAGCGTGTGCCATCCCTTGGATGGGCGTTAAACCAAGCGCTCCATCTACCGACATTATTTGCTGGACGTTAAAGATCTCATGGTGTCCTTCACGAAGAGTAGGAGAGCTATCGCCAGCACCAAGAACAAATTCCAAATTCTTACTCTAATGTACAGGGGGCATCAGCGGGCACGGCAGTGCCGCCAGCATATTATACCACGCACACCCACATGATGCATACCAAAGAAGAACAATTTGTTGAACGCCACAAATGTATCATTTATGAGTACTGCCACGTGTTGTGCGTCCGTGTGTCGATGGTTACGTCACAATCGGTGCTAGGGAACCTTAAACCACCTTCGCAAATGCAAACAAAAGCATTGCAGTAGAAATACTTGCAATTTTGGCCTAAATGTGCTATTATGGCAGATACAGGGAAAAAAAAATAATAATCACACAAAAACTGGTTTTAAAAGCACCATTTGATGGGTTTGGGTTTCCAAGTCGGTGGAGCCAGAGATTGCCATGTATTGCCAACTTGGGAAGGCATTTGGAACCATAAATAAAAGTGAAAGCCAGCATCTGGAATGAGGTTACTTTAGGTTTGGAGAGAAAATTTTTTATTTTGAAGCAGCGCAGATTTTGTTCTTCAGAAGGGTCAAAGGCTACATTACCCTCACCCTTCAAGCTCACTCATATTTATCTATAATTAAAATAGAGGGCTGGCAGGATGGGCTGGAGTTTATGCACTACTTGCCTCAAAGCTGTCAAACCTGGGTTTGAATCCCGACCCGGCTATAAACTGTAATCCCGGTGTTTCCTGGGTTTGAATCCTGACCCGGCGATAAACTGTCATCCCGGTGTTTCACGGGCAGCGTGATTTCTCAATGTGTGTGACGTCCGTCAGATGGACGTTAAACTGGGCGACCCGTCTGCCGGAATTATTTGGTGGATGTTAAAGATCTCATGGTGCCCGATGTGAAGAGTGGGCGAGCTATTGCCGGCACCTTGAACAAATTCCAAATTCCTGTCGTGCACGTGTGTTTAACACCATAAATTGTTGACGAGGTACCTTGAGGTTTCAGTACATCTTCGATCTAATATAGCTGACCATATCTGAGAACCAGAATATCCTTTCTTACATTTCCACAAAGAATGACTTGAACAGCACGTGCATGCACACGTACATAGTGTGCACACACATCGACTGACATAGCTGATTGAGGAAGCTTCATTACATTTCTTTGAGAAAAGGCAGAGTCCATCATTCCACATGTGACATGCGTGATGGGTCGAATGGCGTTTTGACTTTTTTTTTTAACAGTTTCTCAGAATGTAGATGAAAAAAAGATGGAGGAAGCTGCATTAACCTCATTGTAGCACATGTTGGCAAATAAATAATATAATATTATTAGCACATACATCTTATTATACATCATTTCAAGTGTTTGTAACTATTTCATGGCCAAACCAGAGCACCCAGAGGCCATAAAATTTGGGTATAGATACTTGAGTATCGAGGCAAGGTTTTAAGCTACCACACGTTAGCCTTGAATGCCGTTTTGAGGCCAAAGACCGCTATAAAGTGTATATTGGGATGTGGGGTCAGGCAGGGATGTGGGGACAGACAAAAGGTACAAAAGGTACCTTGAGGCCAATAACTCCATAACTTTTCAATGTCCAACGTGTCCCGAAACCCCTGCAATGAAAAACTTACCTGGCCACGGGCAATGCTGGGTATCTACCACAGAGTAGTATATAAACCATGATTCTCGGTGGTGTAATGTTTTGAGTAACTGCTCTGAGTCCGGTAGGTCGGTGGTTCAAACATAAGCCGAGTCATACCAAAGAGCGAAAATGGTACGTGCTGCTTCCTTGCTCGAGGCTCAGCATTTCAAAGGTTACAACACAGACACACTTAAAGTTGGAAAGGCAAAATGACAAACCACCCAGTGTAACCCTTGCCAAGAAAGTGCTTCGGCAGCACCAATGCTCCGTAAAGTGTATGGTACATCATATATAATACCAGTACATACTATGTAAACGGAAACATGCATATAAATCGATGGCCAAAAATTAGAACTTCAAAATGAACATTTGTGTATGCACGCACGCACGCACGCACCATTCAAGTCGCAGCATAGCACTTTGATGGTAGACCATAGTCTCCCTCTTGCGGTGAAAATAACTTATGCAGTAAATTTATCAGGAGTGGCATTTTGTCAAATGATGTTTAACAGTCCACATCTGATTGTTCTTTGGGGCATGATCTGATTCCATGGTAGGTTTGAAGAAACTTTGATCACAATATGAAAAAGAGTTTGAATAGTTCGGAGAATCCAGAAGCTATATCTTCTTCTTTTCATGCCTCTGCTGACAAAGTCTCTGGAGGCATTATGTTTTATCACGATGTCCATCCGTCTGGACGCGCGTACGTCCATCCATGCTAATTTTCTGTGTATTCCCTGCAACGATATAATTATCCGATTCACAGGATATTTTCACAATAGGTGCGACGACTCGTGAAGTACTCCCCATGGGAAACTTGGCACATGTGAAGTACTCCCCATAGGAAACAAGTGTGATTTTTTGATGATGTCATGGGTGGCTTTGTTATGACGTCATAATTGCAGACATCAAATTCTTTATCCGATCAGTATGAAAATTGTTGAGGGTTATCTCGGGTTAAATTGTATGGTGGAAAAAATTAATGACATCATCGGTCACGTGATTCAGCAGCCATATTGTTCATAACATAAAAACCATCAAAAAAATATCTTCTTCTCCAGACCAGAGATATCTTCGGAGATAAAAAATATCTTCTTCTCAAAATGACCTTTAGATCTTCTTCACCCTTCTCACAGGTTCGACTGACTTGTGTATTTTATGAGGGTTGGTAATGAAGCTACCTTAATACACTATTACATTTTTGAGATGTATAATTAAAAGTTAGATCTCATTGATAACTATAAATAAAAGTTAAACCAGAAAACTGATCAATCCTTACTATAATTCACGGACCAGTGTTAAACTACTCCTCCTACAGTTCTGTGCTGATTCCATCCAGACTTGCTAAATAGGATCAGCATGACCCTAATCAGTGCATAGGCGGTGTTTTTTTTTTATCTTTGCCGGTAATCTTGGAGGGGGAGGGAGAGAAGGCAAATTCTCATTGTAAATGTGTATTGAGTAGCGCCACCTCCAGGTGGGGGAGGGTATTACAAGTCCCATAATTTACAGCACAGTATTGCGATCCCCACGTTTTCCAGTGCAGCGAGGCGTTTTGAATAATAAGCAGTCGGTATGTTTTTGCTTCATGCACGTAACCCGGGTTTTTTATTATTATTACTATTTACAGGAACGATTGAGGCAGTTGTCAGTTGCCTATACACCACCCAAATATAGACACGTTTTAGAAGAACGTATTGCATGCCTGGAACAAGATCGCCCGTGGGGTGGGTACTCTGCCAGTACATATAACACGGGCATAGATAGAAATTTGTTCAAACGTTTCAGAAATCTGTCAAGCATCTATATATTAAAACTGAAGGACCAATTTTGTGCTCCTCCTAGCGGTCGTGTCACGTTTGTCTCGGTACCTGAGAAGTTTTGACACGGTGTACGTCAAAGTAGACACATGCACAAATCAGGGGACTTCTTCACAAGGAGTAGTGTACACCAAAAATGTCGTGTACAAGGACGTTTTGTAGGCCTCATTAGGTAAGGCCATGGAGTACATCGACTGGGATCCGGCTCTTACAAGAGCCGCCACTGATTGTCATATTGGGCTCATGGAACGGAATCCGTCTGTGACGGGGTTTCGGCTAGTTCGAATTAATAACCAAAATGATTTAATACCCTTCAACCTTTCTTCAAAAGTTAGATTGATGGGCAATAAATTATGAAGCCTAAGAGTGGAAAACATGGAGGATAAGTTTTCCACTCATAGGCTCCATAAGTTTTCAACAAAGCCTATGGGTGGAAACATGGAGCCCTAAACGTAACCCTCCCCCCCATTGTCTGTGCAAGCGATACTGGAGAACAAGCCATGCAGTTCAGGGATTTTGCTTTGGAGGCATGATGGAAGGACTAGAAAGTACATGATG
Source organism: Eptatretus burgeri (assembly GCF_056783735.1). Lineage (NCBI taxonomy): Eukaryota > Metazoa > Chordata > Myxini > Myxiniformes > Myxinidae > Eptatretus > Eptatretus burgeri. The sequence continues at coordinate 13,724,446 of NC_140974.1, forward strand.
TCACATGTTAAAATGTATTAAGTTTTATATCTGAATGACTGTGCATTGTATCGAGGCAAATCAAACCCACATGGTCACCTCCCTTGACTCTGCCTGCCTGGTACCATTGGCTTTTCATGTATGGTATACTTTGAGAGACCCTCAACAATTGTTCCAAAAGAGCACCAACTTGGGCCCTAAAGGAAAATAATTGGTCAGACGAGAGGCTTCGAAATAGCAGTGCTCAAGTTGGAGTGTTGTGGATCAGCATGGTGCAGCGATATGGATGTGACAGTGGTTAGAGATATCACCTGGCAGCATCATGAGAAATGTTGTCACACAATTTGAATATTCAAGGTTGATGAGGTCATTAGCCACTCTGAATGTGCTCCCTCCTGCATTTTCCATGCAAATCAAACGTCGGCACTAGCCATCAGCAAAGTTTTAACACCATTTACCAAGTTATTATCACAATCCAGTCAGATTGCACTTGAAACTCTGTTTTTAAAATGCAAGTGTCGAGGCTCATGGAGGAGTTAAATAAAAAAGTGCAGCAGCTTCACAGACTACCAAAAAGGTATGGAAGTTGGGGAGAGATGGACATACAAATGGCGAAAAGGAGGAGTAATACAAAAAAAAAAGAAGTAAAAATGACCCAAAGAGGAATAGAGTGAGACAGGATCAGCATGTGCAGAAGAGATTGTAGATGTGCATGTGTGAGTGCATGGGGTAGTGATGGACAACACATTTCAAAAATTGAAGTGAGAAGTGAGGACGACGAGACAAAGGACAGATGGAGGTGATTCTCCTATCGGGGAAATAAAAGGGCGAATGAATGCAGGTGGGCAACCAGCCAGGACGATGGGAGGGCAAGCAGATGAGGGTTTCTTGTGGAATGTATGTGACCTGGGGTGGCTTTGGGAGGACATAGTGGGAAGGAGTCGAGGAGAGAGTTATAAATTTTTTATAAGTTTAAATTAAGAGAGGGTGTTATAAAGTAATCTTTTCCCTCTAACCTGAATAAAATATTTTTATATTTATGCCACGGAATTATTTGTAAGTAAGGTATAGGAGCATACAACGAGGCTCATACAAATAAAAAAAATAAATATAAAATATGTCGCACAACAACAACCTTGCTGGGTCTCCCAGACATTGAGGACTCTAAAGGAAGAGTAGTGTTATGAATTAATCTTTTCCATCGAACCTGAATGAATTTTTTTATTTCACTGAATTATTCGCAAGTAAGTCACAGGAGCATACAAGTCGGCTTATGAAAATAAAAGAATAACAACATAGTTATACGGTAACACAATACCAACCTTGCCAGGTCCCCGAGAACCCCTGCCCTGCATCAGAGTCAAAAGTAAAAAATGACCTCGGATAAATTTCACACGACATGGGTTTAATCTCTGCTTGAGAGAATGCCACATCGATATTTGGGTGGTGCATAACCTATCAGACCGCTGTCTCGATCGCTGAGGCCGATCTTCACAAGGCCGTAACACTAAATTGGCTCAAAGTCCTTTTAACTGTCACTTTGGTAGTTTTACAATGAAGGAAACACATATAAGGCGTGAATAGTGATTGTGAATATGACAGCTCCAAGGCATCTTCGCCTTCACAAAGCAGTGAGCACCAATATGGCGGCTGTAAGATCGAAATCTGTCTTCAAGCCGCCTCACCACACAAGGTCCTCAACCACACATAACACACTCCTCTCCCTTTATTCACGTTCTTTAAAGCAAAATGGTAAATTGTCATTTCGTCATTAGCCTGCGCTTGCGAAGCGAAAAGTCACATGGTTTGGTAGACATTGGATTTACCCTAAAACCAATAAAAATCATCTTCTCCGGAACGGCTGGACATATCGAGGGGAAACTTCACAAACATGTTCCGTAAGCATTGGGGATACCAGGGTGTTCATGAATAATTGATAGGTCACATGGTTTGGCAGCCATATTGGATTGAAGGAAAATATTTTTTAAAATGATCCCTCTTTAATCACGACATCTGTCGATGTGAAACTTCTAAATTATGATCAAGTGGTGATGGGGAGTATATGTTTTAAATTTCAACCTGATCGGACGAATGGTCTGGCAGCTGGGATTATTTAATTTTTTTAATGCATGTTCTTTTTTAAAATTTTTGAATAATGCTTACTTGGCTGGATGTGGATGGGTTTGAGGGTTGAGGAGTAAGGCGCAGTCACACCTTGACGTTTTAGCCAGGAATGGCAACGTATAAAAATGCATGTAAAACGTTGGCGTACGCTGAAGTTTTGAGTTTTTTTTTTTTAAGTTTTGGTCGTATTCATAACGTGTTGGTCGTATGCATAACGTATTAGTAACGGGCACAGAACGTTTCGTTGTGTTAAAGATAACTTATACCAACGAATGCTTAGCCTGTTATCGGCGTTCACAACCTTTGCCCAATGATAGTTTAACTTAGTCATAGTGCGCTGCACCTATCGCCGACGAACTCGTGGCGTTCTCTGTTAAAAACCTGCCACTCGCCGATTTAAACCATAAACGCCTGAAAATTGGAAGTGTCAACATCGCAGTCACACCTTGACGATTTAGCCAGCGTATGCCGACCTATGAAAAATGTGTCTAAAACGCTGGGACACGTCAAATACGGTATGGGTAAGTTGTGTATACGTTAGCAGCACGATGTAAAACAATGAAGTACGCTGGCATATTACGTGGTGCGTCTAGTACGTCGTGAAATTTCAAGCATGCTGAAAATTTTACGACGTACTCGACGTATGGCTCACAAGTTCCGCATACGCTGGCGTAAGTTCTCGGCACACTCCACAATAGTTTACACGCGTCGGCCACACGTTACTTCAAAGTTACTCATAAGTCGAAACATGTCGAGGTAATGTTTAGCATACCCGAAACTTAATTTTTAACCTACAGGTAACGTGCTTTGAACATGTTAGTAGCGTGCTTTGAACCTATGTGTAACGTATCTCAAACGCACATTAGCGTATGAAGACGAATTTGATTGACGTCTTCCGGACGACCACAGAACTTACTGAACGTGTTTCTAACTTACAGCTACCGTATAATGGCATATTGGCAGCATTTATGGGAATTGGTATATACAAATGGGCTTCACAAGAGGAACCCGTCAGTGTTCGTGACTCCATGTTGAGTAGATGTCAATGTCACTGGCAGTGGCAGTAGCAGTAGTAGTAGTAGTCGTAGTATTTCGAGAGAATTTAGTGATGTCGATGTTATTAGTAGTAGTAGTAGTAGTAGTTCGAGAGAATTTAGTGATGTCTATGTTAGTAGTAGTAGTAGTAATAGTAGTAGTAGTAGTAGTACTAGTAGCAGTAGTAGTAGTTCGAGAGAATTTAGTGATGTCGATGTTGGTAGTAGTAGTAGTTCGAGAGAATTTAGTGATGTCAATGGTAGTAGTAGTAGTAGTAGTGGTAGTAGTCGTTCGAGAGAATTTAGTCACGTCGATGTTGGTAGTAGTAGTAGTAGTAGTAGTTCGAGAGAATTTAATGATGTCGATGTTATTAGTAGTAGTAGTAGTTCGAGAGAATTTAGTGATGTCGATGTTGGTAGTAGTAGTAGTAGTATTAGTAGTACTTTCAAGTAACGTATTGCAAAGTGTGAACAACGTTTGTGTAGCGTGCTTACAAAACGTTACTCATAGGTTAAAAATAAGTTTCGGGTACGCTAAACATTACCTCCACGTGTTTCGACTTATGAGTCACTTACAAGTAACGTGTTTCAACGTGTGTCAACGATCGCATAACGTGCCTACAACTTATGGCCAGCGTAGTGTAACGTGTGAGTCATACGCCGGCATACGTCGTAAAATTTCAAGCATGAAAAAATTTGAGGAAAACCCAAAAGTTCAATGTTTAAAGCCAGCATACTACCACGTATGGCATTGTTTTTCAGCGTGGTCTTAACATATACAAAACGTACCCACAACGTATTCGACGTGTACCAGCGTTTTACACAAATTTTTGCAAAAATCAGCATAAGCTGGCTAAAACGTCAAGGTGTGACTGGGCCTGTAGCAACTGAAACCCAAATCCTATCCAGGTTCCTCCTGATGACTTCATCTTTGCTTTTTGCTTGTTAGGGTTCATTCTGTTGACTCAAATGCAGGACTGTATCTATTTTATTTGGTCTTCCATTTGATTTGAATTGAATTTTTTTTAATTACCAATATGCCTTCAAAAGAGTTGGCTCGCACCAAGTCCTCAAGACTGCGTGGGGTATTATATGAATACCATTTAGTTACATATTTATTCATTAACTCATTGAAATAATGGAATATTTACCTCTTCACGCCATTAACTCTATTCACGGAAAGTGTGATCTAAACAGGATGTGGATGTCCGACAGGTCATGGTTTATTATGGTCAGTTGTTTGTCTTTCTGCGTCATTTTTAGCTCGCCTGTTCGAAGAACAGAGAGCTGTGATGATACCCCCGGCGTGAGCGTGAGCGTCAGCATGAGCATCAGCGTGAGCGTGAGGGTGAAAATGTTAAAGTTTTTGGTGCAAGTTATTTTTTCCTTTCTAATGTTTTTATCGACCACACTATTTTTATATGCCCGATATATATATATATATATATATATATATATATATATATATATATATATATATATATATATATATATATATATATATATATCGGGGCGTATTATGTGATACCGGTCGTCCGTCTGTCCGTTTGTCCGTCCGTTCCTGTCCGCACTCGAACTCCCAAAGTTTTCAACTTGCACTTTTCATATTTGGAACATAGGTACAGACTGTGGAGACGGTGTGTTGCGACATATGTTCGTCATCTAAAGTGGTTGCCATGGCAACCAGGAGGCTGTTTTCCATGTAGTAGCACAATTCTGTATATACCTTCTTGTTCGGGCGTATATTGTGCTCACTTGCGCTCTTGTTACTGATTACAATATACAAATACATATATTGCTTTAAAATTATTTGGATCAGACCACTGCAATGCTTTATAAAAAATATTAATTATTAGACGAGTCTTTTAAAAACGATAAATGTATAAACAAGCGAGCATTGGGTGGCTTTGACACCAACTCTGGTTTAATAAGTGATTACGAGTAGCCTAATTGTGTTTATAAATGATCTTAAATTATTATATTCTTGGTGAAGCATCTTAAATATGCATCAAAATTACAATTGTGGGCGGAGTCAGGGCAACTGTCCAACCATTTGGTGGGGAGGATTAGTTACAGACACACACACGAACAGGCATCTTATTATTTAAGATAATGTTCATGCCTTGAGTTTGGCGAGAGAGGTGCTTGCAGAGAAAATTTTTGAAAATCCAAATATGTCAGGAAATCAGGGTTTGAGGATTTGAGGAGGTGGAGTGATGAGATGGATGTGAGAGGGCAGGGGGAAGGAGCCTCATCACCGTCGAGTCTGGCATTTTCCTCAAGCCGACTGGCAGGGTTCTGGGTTTGGAGCGACGGCAGGGTCTTTCAGGGCTCTCTGCTGACTATCTCAAAGTTAAGTTTCTGGTTGTTTTCTGTCCCGTTTTAACTGTTTATTTTCTCACCTACCTGTTTCTGTGTGTTCCGAGTTCGGTTTTGTTTCAAAAATCGTGCTATTTTGTGAGTTTTTGTTGACCTTGTCTTACCGGGTTCCTTGAGGCCTACCCATCCTTCCCCTCCAGGTGTACGATCGTGTTTAGCTCGCCTGTTCGAAGAACAGAGAGCTATAGCGATACCCCCGGCGTGAGCGTGAGCGTGAAAATGTTAAAGTTTTTGGTGCAAGTTATTTCCTTTCTAATGTTTTTTTATCTACCACACTATTTTTTACTGATTACAATATACAAATACATATATTGCTTTAAAATTATTTGGATCAGACTTCAATGGAATGCTTTATAAAAATATGATTAGACTCGTCTTTTAAAAATGATAAATGTATAAACAGGCAAGCATTAGGTGGCTTTGACACCAACTCTCTGGTTATTTGTATTCTCTATCACCTTCAATTCCTATTTTCCCCACTTTCCCAACGTCCGCCATCCCTCCCAACGTCCCCCATCCCTCCCAATTAAACACTCTGTTTCTTGTCTTAAATGCAAATCAAAAACAAAAACAAAAAAACTACCTTTCTCCGTGCATACCCATGAGTCCCGATCATTCTTCTTCCTCTTCACTTCTTCTTCTTCTTCTTCCTCCTCCGCTTCTTCTTCTTCTTCCTCCTCTGCCGGCACTTGAGCTGACCCACTCTCGCCATTACCTTCACGATTTCTTCCTACAACCTTCCATTCCCGAATCTTACCCATCGTTCAAAAATACATCAAAAAATAATAATTTTCCTGCATCCTTCGATCTATACACCTCCTGTAACCACGTTTCTTCTCCCCACCCCCTTCCTGATATTTTTCATCGACCCAGCAGCTTCACTCTGCATTTAGCGTTACAAATTCACCACACACCTCCACAATTTTACTTCAACCTTCCCTTTTTCGAATGTTACGCAATCCTTATTTAACATAAATAAATAAATAAATAAATTCACTTTTGACTATACACCTCCCACAGCCACGTGCTTCTCCCGTAACCACGTGATCTGTTTCCACCCCACACGATTACCGATCCAAATTCAACATTCACCTCACTATTTTTTTCTACAACCTGTCCATTACCTAATCTGATGAAAACTCTCTGAAACGACAATAATAATAACAATGATAAAAACGATCTCTTATAATGCTTCATCTTCCTCTTTCACACGTGTGGTACTCTTTACAGTATCATAATGCACTACTCTTCTTCTATTTCAACAGGCTGCTCTCAATTCGACCTCTCCTTCATACCTTGCCTAAAAAAATCCAACTGTTACAGCGTTTCTTCTCTCCATTCTATGAATTCGCCTTTATTAAATCCATCAAGTAATGTCTTTAATCACATTTCTGACCTAAAAATGAACAAAAAACCCAGTTCGCTATGACTGGTTGATGGAGAGCGAACATTCGTTTTTTTCCAATTTCAGTGCCAACTCACTCCTCTCACCCCTCCCTTTCAAAACAACCATCACACTCTTCTCCCTCCAAGCCTCCCTCTTACCTTTCTCAAAAAGTCAACCCCTCACCTTTCTCCCTCAACTCTCCCCACTCACCCTCCTCCTACCATTCACCCCCCCCTCACTCACCATTCACAAATTTTCCCTCCCTTTCATCCACAAAGCTGCCTCCTTCCCCCTGCCCTCTAACCTCCATCTCATCACTCCATCTCCTCAAATCCTCAACTGCCTGATGCCCTCTCTCTTGCCCCCCCCCTCTCCTCCAGCACCACAGAGCCTTTTCTCCTCATCTGGCCTCCACCCCAAGCTATTCTGCAATCCCGCACACTCTTTCAACAACTCTCTTTACCTCCGCCCCTCCTCCCTTATCCGACCCTCCCATCCCCTGCACCCAAAGCCTCCTCTACGCCCTCTTCATTAAAAGTGTGGACCTCAAATATTTGGAGCCTTCGCTCAAACCTTACAGATCTTTCCATACAGGTTGCCACTGACAAACCAGACATAATGTGCCAAACAGAAACTTTCCTCCCTCAAGACGTCTCCGATTCTCAAGTATCTCTCCCTGGTTACTCCCTCCTCCGGTATGACAGACCTGAGCCTCATCCTGGTGGAGGAGTTGCTCTCTTCATGAAAGACTCCATTCCTCACTCTCTTTGCACTGCCCTCACTCTCCCACACGCCCAGGAATACCTCTCGCTACGGCTTTCCCTCCGCTCCCACCTCATGTTTATATGTGTCCTGTACCATCCATCAAACAGTGATGACTCCATTTACACCTCACTATCCAAAAACATGGACCAACTTCTATCTTCTCATCCAAATTCTCTCTTCCTCTTATGTGGCGACTTCAATTGTCATCATGCCAGTTGGCTAGGTGTAGGTACCTCTCACCTATCATGGTACTTCAGCAAAAGCTTTCTGCGACTCATTGGGACTGACTCAATCGGTCAATTTCCCAACCCGGATCTCAACCAATGGTACTCTCTCTCTTCTGGATATGATTTTGACAAATTTCCCAGAAAATATCTGCTGTTCTTCCTCCGATCCAATCGGTTCTTCTAACCAAGTGCTTATCAAAGTGGACATCTCTCTGGCTATTATCAGAGAACCACCTCACCATCGTCGAGTCTGGCATTTCACTCAAGCCGACTGGCAAGGTCTCCAAGCAGCCATCAAACTTATAGACTGGTCTCCCATTGCTACTTTCTCCAACATCAACTCATCCTGGGAATTCTTTCAAAGAAACTTGCACGCCCTCATGCACAGATTTATCCCCTCTCGGCTTCAGTTGTCCTACACTTCATCCTGCCCATGGTTCACTGAAGCTTGTGGTGAGGCAGTTGTCCTGAAACAACTTGCCTTTGCTTCATGGAAAGCAAACCCAACTGAGGGCAATCTCAGTTCCTTCCATAAAGCTCGGAACAAGTGTGTATCTACCCTCAGGAGAGCCAGAAAACAACATCTTTCTCATCTCAAGTCTGAACTCTCAAACCTCTCTCCCTCCTCAAAATCCTGGTGGCGTTTAATCAAATCTGTTTCTGGTGTATGTTCCCCCTCCACTCATGGCTCACAGACTTCCTCTCCTGTCGCAGTCAACGTTTGGCCCTAAATGGAGTTCTTTCATCCCCTCTTCCTGTCCAGGCTGGAGTTCCTCAAGGTCGCGTTCTGGGCCTTGTTCTTTTTCTGGTTTTCATCAATTATCTCTCTGACTCTCTGGAAAATCCTCTATATATCTCTGTTGATGACTCCACCCTCTGCCATACCATCTGTCATCCCTCAGAACGGAATGGAGCAGCTTCTTCGCTCACTGCAGATCTGGATAAAATCACAAACTGGTCCAACACGTGGAACATGTCTTTCAATCTGTACAAATCTCACTCTCAATTTGTCTCTCCGAAAGGACCGTTGGAACCCCCCCCCCGCCCCCATCCACTTTCGCAACAACCCTCTGGAAGAAGTGCTTTCTTTCAAGCTTCTGGGTCTCACTATCTGCCATGGTCTTTCCTGGGAAAGCTACATTTCCAACCTCGCCTCCAAAGCCAGTCGCCGACTGGGAATCCTCTGTCGTGCAAAGTCCTTTCTCAGCCCACCTGAGCTCCTGACCACATACAAAGCTTTCGTCTGCAGCCTGATGGAGTACTGCTCTCTCCTCTGGGCTGGTGCTCCTGCCTCCCATCTTTCTTGGCTTCACGCTGTGGAAACCAAGGCATTTCGGATCATTGGCGTCTCCCACGATGAGGCCTCTCATGAGGCCGAGTCTTTGGGCCTTTCACTCTCTCACCACAGGCAGATCGGTGGTCTTTCTGTCCTCTACCGTCTCCTCTCCGGTCTCGCCCCCCCTGCTGTGTCTGCAATTTGTTCCCACCATATTTCTGCAGGGCGCATAAGGTCCACCAACAACCCCCTTCTGATAAAACTACCAAAATCACGTATCACTGCTCATCTTCACGCTTTCATTCTTCATTTTTTCCCCACCTTTGGAATAAACACCCTCACTCTGTTCAATCCCATTCTTCCCTCCAGGCCTTCAAAACAGCTGTTCACCACCACCGATTATATATCATCCACCATCCAAAACCTCGATCTTTTCTACCCCCGATAATCCACCCCAAACCCACCAACTTCAAATTCCCTGCTTTCCTTCCTGAAAGTCCCTGTAATGTCCATCGTGTTTACCGCATGTTCACTGCCCCATCCCTCTCCCTTCCACAGATCTCCTAATGTCTCTGTTCCCCACTGTTTTGTCCTTCCCACTCCTGCCCCTCTTTTCTCATGCCCCCCCCCTTACTGTGCGTTGTGTGTTAGCTCTCACACGAGCCTCAACAAGGTATATAAAAAAAGAAAAGAAAACGACCAGGCCATGAAGACAAGGGTCACTTCGCAGTTTAGATCAACATTTTGGCTCAAGGAACAGTGGAGGGACAGGGCAAGGAGGACACCTGGTGGGAGCAGAATTAGCACTAACTGGCTAAAAGAAGAATTGATCAACATGATGGATAACTCCGAAATGGATAACTCCGAAATGGATAACTCCGAAACATCTCTGCACCAGCCCCAAATGGAATGGCTTGCAAAGAAATCAAACAGGAGTCGGACGCTCAAAAGCATCTCATCCCAGCTGGTTGAAGAGAATCATGAGGACTGGGAATTGCACATTGACTAGGTGCTGCTAACCTGTCGGAAATTGGTGTAAGCCCACTCTTGTGGACATGCTCAGGGATCCGAGAGTGATTTTAAGTTCATGAGCCTTGACTGCTCAGCCAAAGTAGACAATAGAATGTGGAAAAGCTTTGGAGGAGAAAGAGCTGGCCATGCTATGTTTACTTGGTGTAGAATGGCCTACGCTGAAATGTCTGATCACAGATTAGAAAGGAATTCTGAAACGGAACTCATGCAACAATTATACCAAAGTCAAGACGTGGATAACTTGAGATATCTCCATACCAGCCCCAAACGGAATGGCTTGCAAAGAAATCAAAAAGGACACTCAAAAGCATCTCGTCCCAGCTGGTTCAGGAGAATCACGAGGACAGGGAATTGCACATTAACAAGGCGCTGCTGACCTGTCGGAAATTGGTACAAGCCAGCTCTTGTTCCACACTATTCAGCCTTCTGTACGGATGGGAGGCTATGCTTCCACTGGGTCTACCCCTGGGAGCACCACACCCAGACTGCATGCCCAACAGGAAAACGGCAATAGGCATGAAAAAACCCAACTTGAGCAAAATATACTTATCACCCAAAATGATGGAAATATGCTTTTCAGGGAAGTGGAAAACCAAGGTGATTCATGTTGCCAACTGCAGCACAACTATGAATGTTTGCAATGAAGCCCCTTTTGGCGTGATAAAGGAAGAAACCAAAATAAAAGGAATATCCATAACCCCATGCAATGGTGGTGACTTGCTGAGAAAGTGAAGAAACTCTGAGTTTGCTTGAGACCAGGATGTGGTGGCAAGGTGCCCGGGACAATTTCCAGTCGAGAGACCCCATTGGGAAAGACTGACTGTACTGGTGGGGGAGGGTCGACTTTTCAGACAAGAACATTAAAAGCCATTTTATTCAGTACAGCACACGATTACTTCTACTTCTTCTTTTCTTCCTTCATTGTGCAGTCTTCTTTTTCTTCTTTGGGGGCTCCAATTATTCCGAGCATGTGGAGTCAGCAGGGGAGAACGGTGCTGGTGCAAGTTTCGGATTTCAGGATGCCTAGCAACGCAAAAATGCTTTCAACACCTGCATTAACCACCACATCAAGCAACATTCCTCAAACTGTTGGAATTCCATATGCCTATCGTTGATGATAATTAATCAATACTCCTGTGAAGTTGTCCAGGAGGTTATCAGAAATAGGGAAACGCGATTGTATAAGAAACGCCAACTTTCGGTATTTTTCAACATATAAATTGATATAATTAGACAGGATAAGTGCTGGCAGTTTTAGCCTGGAGGTGCGAGACTGAACTTGACTTTGAGCTGTCACCTGGGTTTGAATCTCAACTCAACCATAAACTGTCATCCTGGTAATTTTCAGTTGCAGGCAGAGTGAGGCATCAATGTGTCTGCCAACCATCTGAAGAACTTAAAGCCGGAGTAGACGTTTGAGCAGCAATGGTTGCTTGTGGCCGTGAAATATCCCATCGTGTCTTTGGCAAAGAAAAGGTGAGTTCTCACCGACACCCTGAACAATTCATAAAAATTCCTGCTCCAGCATGTAGGGGGCACTGCATCAACGTTGCAACCACACTCCTATAGCAATGAGTCAAACCAGCAGCCACGTGCTGCACACAAATTATTGTTATTATTGTTATTATTGTTGTTGTTATTATTCAGGAAGGGCTGGCAGGTTTGTCTGGATGTGTGAGACTGAACTTGACTTTGAGCTGTCTCACCTGGGTTTGAATCTCAATTCAACTATTTGGAAGTAATAAGGAAATATTGTTTACACACACATTTTTATTTTTATTTTTTTCATCAACTTCCTCATAATTAAAATCAATTATTGTACACTAAAAGCAGAAACTTCAGTAACCTGTGACCATTGACTGCCTGGTTCATCAGCTAGGCTCCGTTCTTCATTGAGCTTTCAACCCTTCAAGCCCAGAACCTTTCCAAACAGCGAGTCCACAACCTCAGCCATGGGTTCACATTATTAGATCCACGATGGCAGCTGTATCCAGCCGAGAGCGCTGGTAGAGCCCCATTACCATTTTGTTCAGGGCTCCAGCAATAACTTTGTGACCATGTTAACTAATGTTTATTTAACCTTGTTAAGCATGGTCACAAATAAACGACTTGGCAGTATGCTGGCCTGATGAGCCCATAATAAGGGTGAAATCCTGATCGGCAGCTCTGAATTCCTTTATTTGTGACCATAAATCTCGGTCTTTAAAGACCTGAGTACCTCACAGAGGCCATCTTAATTTGGAGGCAATGTGTTAGTTTACTTGTGCACATGAAGTGATCGTCATGTCACATTTAGGGTCAGAGGTACACTTTTTGTGTAATTTATCCTTCCTGACCACAACTCCACCTCCTAACTCTTGATTACCAGGGCAAAGACGATGTGTTCATGTAGCAGCTCGGTGATAACAGGTTGTGTGGCATTTGCTGTTAGGGGACTCGACTTGTGCGTTGCTATCTCATCAAATTAGGGAGTTACACACACACACACACACACACACACACACACACACACACACACACACACACACACACACACACACACACACACACACACACACACACACACACACCAGCAAGGCGGTTGGTGAGGCCAAGTCTGCTCTTTTCTGAATGATCTACACTCAGTAGAATAATCCTTTGTACGATTTGTTGAAAACAAGACCCAGCCAGCCAACAATATATATGACCCATAATACTTATTTAATGGCTCCAATTATTCTCACCTTCTTGTGGGGTCGGCTGGGAAAATTTTTGGCCCAAGCCATTTATGAACCAGCTGACCAGGCTTCACATTGGAATGGAGCTGATTTGGGAAGGAATTTGGAATTTGTTCAGGTTCTGACAACAACTCGCTTCCTCTTTGCAAAAGACATCGTGGGATCCTTAATGTCCACCAACAACCAGGGCAGGCAGACGGGCCTCCCAGCATAATGTCTCTTCAAGGGCTGACACACAAATTGATGCATCGCACTGCACGCAAAACACCAGCGGGACAGTTTGCAACCACCTTTGATGGCGGAGGTAAGTAAGCTGAGTTTGCTTTTGGTGTAAATTCCAATACTTGTGTGATTTTGTGCTTTTACCTTGGCACATGTACGGAAATTATATTTGGAAAAAAATGATTGTGTAGAACATGGAGGATGTGAATATTTAGTTCGTTTTCTAATCCACATTTTCACATGCATAAGAGCACTGGGAGAGAATGAGACAATGGATGTAAGTGGGCCTTGTTTACTTTTCCCTTTGCACAATATCTGATCACGACAGAAAAAATTCCATGATTATACGCCCTCACCAACTTTCCTCCGGTATATATTAGAAAACAAGAAGTGAAGAGGAAATACTCTTCTTTTCCTGTATTCCATTCCTTGCTGTTAAATCCTTTGAGTGAATGAGAAAATGATGTTGTGGACCCAGCGCCATGGGGGACCACGAGGGAGGGGCTGTCTCAGGTTCTTCTCCGGACTCAACAGGCATCGCAGGCCGTTGCATACGAATAACTTCGTGATATGGTGGGTTGCTAATCGACGGCGAACGCCAATAACTTGACCATGTGACTTAGGGTCCTCCATCTCATAACCATTTACCTAAGGACATGTGACCTCCTTATTGAGGAATCGTGCCCTCGGTACGAACTTGTATTTAGATTACCTACCGGATCAGATGCAGCCAAGCAGGGCTGCCAAGTACGTACCAGTTATTGAACAGATTCTTGAGGAATAACATCCCAACTAAGCTAAGGTGTGGGCTATGCTGGACCAATGGAGGAAAACACAAAAATGAGCTGGGAACATTTCTAAAAACACGGATGTGAAGCCCCTGTCACACCTTGACTATTTAGCCAGCGTTTGGCAACTTATCAAAATTGTTCTAAAACGCTGGCGTATGCTGAACTATTGATGTTTTTTTCAGTTTTGGGTGTATATTAACGAGTTGGACGTATGCATAACGTATTAGTAACGTACACAGAACGTTTCGATAACTTATACCAACGAATGCTTAGTGTGTTGGCGGCGTTCACAACTTATGCCCAACGATAGTCCAACTTATGCATAGCGCGATAGTGTATCGCCGACGATCACGTGGCGTCGCCTATTAATAGGCTGCTGCTCGACGATTTAAATCGCTGCCACTCAACAATTTAAATCATAACCGCACTAGACATCGAAGTGTCAACATCACCGTCATGCCGAAGAAAACTTCGAAGAATGCTGCCAAGAAGTCTCCTGGCCGTGGCCATGGACGCAGGCGCAAGGAGGATCAATCATCACCCACACCCTCCCCATCACACTCACCCTCTGACGGAGAGGTCACCCAGTTCCTTCTCCTCCGTTCACCTCTTCTTCTCCTGGCTCTATTGGCACGCAACTGGTACAGTGTCAAATCGATGAGGTCATGTTGATGTTGGAGGACAGCTAGTAGGTATTCTCGTCTCAGCCTTGCTGGATCCTCCATCTCTCGGATGACATGGACATCTGCTCACCATGGAGTCTGAAACACTGACGGGTTCCTCCTGTGAAGCCCATTTTTATATACCAATTCCCCTAAACACTGCCAATATGCCATTATAAGGTAGCTGTAAGTTAGAAACACGCTCAGTAAGTTCTGTGGTCGTCCGGAAGACGTCAAATACGTCTACATACGTCAATATGCATTGGAGATACGTTACACATAGGTTCAAAGCACGTTACTCATAGGTTAGAAATAAGTTTCGGGTACGCTAGACATTACCTCGATGTATTTTGACTAATGAATAACTTACAAGTAACGTGTGTCGACGTGTGTCAACGGTCGCATAACGTGCCTACAACTTATGGCCAGCGTATGCGGAACGTGTGAGTCATACGCTGGCATATATCAAAAAATTTTGAGCATGCTTAAAATTTGTCGATGAGCTCGGCGTACTACGACGTATGCCAGCGTGCTTCAGCGTGCTCTTAACGTATACAAAACTTACCCATAACGCATTCGACGTGTGCCAGCGTATTCGCCAAATTATTCATACGTCAGCATACGCTGGCTAAAACGTCAAGGTGTGACAGGGGCTTGAGGAAAGTTATGTGGCATGGTAATGGAATTTATTGCAAATGTACAGCAGGGAAAGCAAGGAATTTGTGGGGTATGGAAAAAAGACATGCAATATTACAAAAGAAGACACAGTGCAGAGTTATCCCGTAAGTTCTTATACAGTCTTAACTTATGCTACAACAGGCGTCATCACTCACACACACACACACACACACACACACACACACACACACACACACACACACACACACACACACACACACACACACACACACACACCTGAGGAAAATTAGAGATAGCCCAGAGAGACAGAAACCATAAAGGATTAACGACCTCTTAACACCTGGAATATCTGGCAGACCTTCACATCCCAGAACGCTTAGGCAAGGGGAGGAGGGTGTCTATATTCTGAGGGTGTCTCGGGTGCGTGTTTGAGAAGTGCAAGTGTAATGCAGTGTGGGGTGCGGCGTAGTATAAGAGGAAAAAAACGTGAGGTGCAAGTCAGCTCAGTTTGCTCTTCAGTTCGCTCTCGGGGTTTGCTCTGAAAAGAACAGTTGGTCGGACTTCCCTGTATCGATTGCTCTTTTGCGTCCACAGTAGATGAGAGATAGATGGGAGAAGAAAGATGCGTGAGAGAAAAGATTCCATCGTAAATTATGTAAGAGACTGTATGTGTATGTGTAAGTGTCTGCAGGATGCAACTGAAATGAGTGACATGGAAATGGAGCAGTCCCGGCATCGAGCAACAATGCGTGACCCCATGCTTGATCACGCTGACTCAACTTTTTTCCTTGCAACGCCTGTCAACCTGGCAAGGTCTGATGTCTGGCGATAATTGCTCCGTTGATGTTCTCAACGATCTGCTCCTGGTGATAGTCTGCTCCAGTGACAGTCGGCTCCCGCGATAGCTTACAGAATGAGCCGTATATGCTGTTTTTATAAGCCCCGTACAAGGGGAGGAGCCAACCATCGGATCAAAAGGAGCGCCAACGAAATTGAGCTCCCCGATTTGTCCATAGTGGCTGAAGCCATGCCCCGCCAGGCTCTGGAAGTGAAAAATGGATCAGTTGCTGGCCAACAGGGCCACGCACAACAGCTCCCGATCTTTACATGGGGCAGTGGTTTTTGAAGGCACACTCTGGAACAAAATGTGCGCTGGCCCTCATTCAAATGTAGGATTTTCGGGAAATCGCAGCGCTACCGGTAGACCCTTAAACGAGCTTCAGCGCACGTTCGTGCTTTGAGTTATGCCCTGATATAACCCGACCTAAATCTGTGTCTTCCGAGGCTGTTCGATGAGTGTTCGATGAGTATGTGGAAGTTGAGGCATTTGTAGAGTAGTAGGAGCATGTTGTGGCATGTGAAGTGAAGTTGCAGTCCGTTGTGGGGAAGAGGTGGAAATTCCTTGACACAAGATTGTGAGTAATGGTCGCATTTGTAATGGAAAATATAAGCGTGGGTTGTTGTGGGGATTTTCAGTAGTCGTATGAAATGGTTATGGTGAGTGTGGTATAGTTTGGTGAGCAGAATGAAGGTCTGAGGAGAAATGGCGGTTGAGAATTGACACGCAATTTTGAATGGAAAGTTGGCACGCAAATGCAAAGGAGGCACTCGTGGCGTACTTGCTTGGTTAGTAGTAGTCTTTTCTGATTTGCATGTGTGCTTGCTTGGTTACGAGTAGTCTTTTCTGATTTGCATGTGTGCTTGCTTGGTTACTGGTGGTCTTTTCTGATTTGCATGTGTGCTTGCCTGGTTACCGGTAGTCTTTTCTGATTTGCACGTGTGCTTGCTTGGTTACTAGTCGTCTTTTCTGATTTGCATGTGTGCTTGCTTGGTTACTAGTAGTCTTTTCTGATTTGCATGTGTGCTTGCTTGGTTACTCGTAGTCTTTTCTGATTTGCATGCGTGCTTGCTTGGTTACTAGTAGTCTTTTCTGATTTGCATGCGTGCTTGCTTGGTTACTCGTGGTGTGTTCTGATTTGCATGTGTGCTTGCTTGCTTACAAGTAGACTTTTTTGATTTGCGTGCGCGCTTGCTTGGTTACTCGTGGTGTTTTCTGATTTGCTTGCGTGCTTGCTTGGTTACTAGTAGACTTTTTTGATTTGCGTGCGTGCTTGCTTGGTTACTCGTAGTCTTTTCTGATTTGCATGTGTGCTTGCTTCGTTATTAGTAGTCTTTTCTGATTTGCATGTGTGCTTGCTTGGTTATTAGTAGTCTTTACTGATTTGTGTGTGCGCTTGCTTGGTTACTCGTGGTCTTTACTGATTTGCGTGTGCGCTTGCTTGGTTACTCGTGGTCTTTCACTGATTCGCATGTGTGCTTGCTTGGTTACTAGTAGTCTTTTTTTTGATTTGCGTGCGCGCTTGCTTGGTTACTCGAAGTGTTTTATGATTAGCGTGTGTGCTTGCTTGGTTACGAGTCATCTTTTCTGATTTCCGTGTGCCAGTGCTTGCTTGGTGACTCGTAGTGTTTTCTGATTTGCGTGCGTGCACGCTTGGTTACTAGCAGTCTTCACTGGTTTGCATGTGCGCTTGCTTGGTTAGTGGTAGCCTTTTCTGATTTGAGTGTGCTTATTTGGTGACTTGTGGTCTTTACTGATTTGCGTATGTGCTGGCTTGGTTACTCGTAGTCTTTTCTGATTTGCGTGTGCGCTTGCTTGTTTACTCGTGGTCTTTACTGGTTTGCATTTGCGCTTGCTTGGTTAGTGGTGGTCTTTTCTGATTTGTGTGCGCTTATTTGGTTAGTTGTAATCTTTACTGATTTGTGTGTGCGCTTGCATGGTTACTTGTAGTCTTTTCTGAATTCCGTGTGCGAGTGCTTGCTTGGTTACTCGGAGTGTTTTCTGATTTGCGTGCGTGCACGCTTGGTTACTCGCAGTCTTTACAGGTTGGCATGTGCGCTTGCTTGGTTAGTGGTAGTCTTTTCTGAGTTGTGTGCACTTATTTGGTTGCTTGTAGTCTTTACTGATTTGTGTGTGCGCTTGCTTGGTAACTCAAAGTGTTTTCTGATTTGCGTGTGTGCTTGCTTGGTTAAGTCACCTTTTTTTATTTCCGTGCGTGAGTGAATGCTTGGTTACTCGAAGTGTTTTCTGTTTTGAGTGCGTGCACGCTTGGTTACTCGAAGTCTTTACAGGTTGGCATGTGCGCTTGCTTGGTTAGTGGTAGTCTTTTCTGAGTTGTGTGCACTTATTTGGTTGCTTGTAGTCTTTACTGATTTGTGTGTGCGCTTGCTTGGTTACTAGTGGTCTTTACTGATTTGCGTGTGTGCTTGGTTGGTTACGAGTAGTCTTTTCTGATTTGTGTGTGCGCTTGCTTGGTTACTCGAAGTGTTTTCTGATTTGCGTGTGTGCTTCCTTGGTTACGAGTCATCTTTTCTGATTTCCGTGTGCGAGTGCTTGCTAGGTTACTCGTAGTGTTTTCTGATTTGCGTCTGCGCTTGCTTGGTTACTCGTGGCCTTTACTGATTTGCGTGTGCGCTTGCTTGGTTACTCGTGGTCTTTTACTGATTTGAATGTGTGCTTGCTTGGTTACTAGTAGTCTTTTTTTGATTGCGTGCGCGCTTGCTTGGTTACTCGAAGTGTTTTCTGATTTGCGTGTGTGCTTGCTTGGTTACGAGTCATCTTTTCTAATTTCCGTGTGCGAGTGCTTGCTTGGTTCCTCGTAGTGTTTCCTGATTTGCGTGCGTGCACGCTTATTTACTAGCAGTCTTCACTGGTTTGCATGTGTGCTTGCTTGGTTAGTGGTAGTGTTTTCTGATTTGAGTGCGTGCACGCTTGGTTACTAGCAGTCTTTACTGGTTTGCATGTGCGCTTGCTTGGTTAGTGGTCGTCTTTTCTGATTTGTGTGCATTTAATTGGTTACTTGTAGTCTTTACTGATTTGTGTGTGGGCTTGCTTGGTTACTTGTGGTCTTTACTGATTTGCATTTGTGCTTGCTTGGTTAGTGGTCGTCTTTTCTGATTTGTGTGCGCTTATTTGGTTACTTGTAGTCTTTTCTGATTTGTGTGTGCGCTTGCTTGGTTACTCGTGGTCTTAACTGATTTGCGCGTGCGCTTGCTTGGTTACAAGTAGTCTTTTTTTGATTTCCATGCACGCTTGCTTGGTTACTCAAAGTGTTTTCTGATTTGCGTGTGTGCTTGCTTGGTTACGAGTCATCTTTTTTGCTTTCCGTGCGTGAGTGAATGCTTGGTTACTCGTAGTGTTTTCTGATTTGTGTGCGCTTATTTGGTTACTTGTAGTCTTTTCTGATTTGTGTGTGCGCTTGCTTGGTTACTCGTGGTCTTAACTGATTTGCGCGTGCGCTTGCTTGGTTACAAGTAGTCTTTTTTTGATTTCCATGCACGCTTGCTTGGTTACTCAAAGTGTTTTCTGATTTGCGTGTGTGCTTGGTTGGTTACTGTAATGTACTGAATGGAAGATGCTTCGCAGGCAGACACGAGCGGAGGAACAGTCGAGCTGGGCTGTGTTGCACAAGCGCGAGCGCGGGCGTACTCTGCCCAGCGGCTCTCCTTTATTACGTATGCACACGCACAAGCCGCGTTCGACTACTGCATTCCTACGACGCCTCAGGCGGCGCGCACACCTTATATCCCTTGCAGATACGATGACCACTCCGACCACTCCCACACCACCATGCTCTTCCCCGTAGGCCCGCAGACTCCACCACACTCCTCCCCCCTAAAACTATGATTATTAAATGATCACCATTATAAGAAGCATAAACAACACGAAGGACTTCGGGATAATAATCATGAAAATAAAATGAAAACAGCGAAGTATAACAGCACACAACATCATATAATGCGTGAAAGCGGGTTAATGGAGCTGCCCCGACCAGATTCCGAAGACACAGCACCTCCCAAACTCTGGCCGTGTTACCGATATGAAGCAGCAAGGCGAAAAAAAACACAGCAGCCTTACCCAGCGGAAACACCCCCAGGCGGCTCATGCTGACATGGCCCTCGCCGAGGTCGTGGCGATCTTTCGAGCCAACCTCCCCCGGCACCATCAAACGCCTCCGGCCCACTCCCCCCAGGCAGACCCGACGTAGATAAACATTCCGAGGCCAGAAGCCCGCTGTCTGGAAGCCGTGGTGCCAGCGGCAGCCTTGATCGACCTTGGCCGGGGGCGCTGAACAGCGCCGCTGGCTGTACTCACTTAATGCTCCAAAACAACTCACGCACCACAATCAGTTGAGACGCCAACGCCCGTCTAAACGGCCTTGAGCGAACACAGAGAGCTGCGCTCGCAACCAGAGGTGGGGGTAACGCCGACCAGTGCACCAGTCTTGGTTCCGAGTCGATCTCCGAGACCCACACGGCAGCTAGACGGTCGCAATTCCATTTAAACCACACTTCAATCATAGGCTCGTTATAAATCACTACGAACATCATTTGAAGCATTGCAAACTCATTTTTCCGTACAGCGCGCTCCTTTGATAAACCACCCACATCACATTGATCATAATACCAACCCCATTGACTGATCTCCGCCAAATCCACTTTCACACGAGAACTGCTGGCATTTATTTCAACAACGTTAAACTGCATCACTAGAGCAAGGAAAAACACATATGCCATGAACAAAAACCCACAACCCACATCACGAGTCCGTTTCTTGGTTGTCGACTCGATGTTGTGACTCGCGACTCCCTTTAACGCCACGGGCTCACCGCCACCTGTTGAAGCTGCCTGAACAACACCGACGCGCATTGCCTCACGAACGCTGCCGAAGCGCGGGAACTCATCGCGAGAGCTGATACGGCTCTCGCCGCTCCCGAACCGCACATCACCGCCGCAGGCAGCAACGAACGGTCGCTCCCGCTGCATCGATGCGGCCCCCGCCGCCAGAGCCTCGCCCTCGGTACTCGACGAAGGCCTCGAAGAGAGCACTGGCACAACTGGAGGTACGAACCGGAGATCCAGTCCGAGGTGTGCCAGCCAGTCCCGACCCAAAAGGGCGGGCCCCTCCCCTCGTACAACGAACACCGAGAGTCGGGCGCATCGACCTCGGTAGCGCACTGAGACGTCGGCCCTCGCAAGTGGTGCAATCGCTTCACCGGTGTACGTGTATAACGACAAGGCCGTCTTGACCAGGCGAAGACCACGAGCCGCCTGCTCACCCATGACCGACACTGCAGCCCCGGTATCCACGCAAAACACAGTCGGTTGGCCATTCACTTCGACCTCCACCGTGAAAGGCGTCGTCATCTCCGAACCAACGGAAAACAGACTCAACAGTGGTTGCATCTCCTGCTCCGGCTCGCCGGCATCGTCATGCCCCGGTCACAGGCCGATCTCCAGGTCACTGGGGTCCTCCCGCACCTCGTCATCCAAGACCCCAACGGAGGCCCCCGCCATCCGACACACGCTTCAAATGTCCCACCTTGTGACAATGCAAACACACGGTGTTCTTATACGGGCACATTTGTCGCAGGTGCGGACCCCCGCACCCCCAGCACCCCCGGAAAGCCCCTTCGCTCCCGGTGCGACCGTGCTGCGGTGCCCCTCGTCCCGCACCGCCAGGCGCGCGTGCGACCTGCGGCACTTGAGCCATCGCTCGGACTCCGGGCTGCACGACCTGCGGCACTTGTGCGGTCACCGCGTGGACCTCGGGATTAGCCGCCATGCCCCAGCTGGAGCTACTCATTACGTCCTGGCCAGCAATGGTGCGGACATCCGTGAGTGTCTGCTCGACAGACGAAGCAGTCGCGACCGCCGAGTCGAATGTGATGTCGGTCAACCGCAGGATGGCTGCTACCATCTTTGCGTCTCGCAGACCAGAAATAAAACGATCTCTGAGCCGTGCCGGACGCTCCTCTGTTGTGAATTTACACGGCACAGCCGAATGCTTCACGCGTGCTACGAAGTCCGCAACGCGCTCCTCGCCACCCTTAGCGAGATGATCGAACTGGAACCGCGCGAGATGTAACGACTTCTCTGGCGCCAAGTGGGTCTTCATTTTCGCCACGATGTCCTGAAAGGATAGCACGTCATCACTGGGCCTATTTGGAGCCACCAAATCACTCAGCAGCCGGTAGTGCTCCATTGATAGCGAGGCGAGCAAGATCGCCTTGCGTTTTTCTTCATCCTCTAAATCATTCGCACGAAAGTAGCAACCTAACTGTTCAGAAAACAACTCGAACTCATCTCCCCCGAACACGGGTACGCGTCCGTGCGCCGTGCCCCGACCTTCTGCCATGCTCGTGCTGGCGAGACCCTTAGCAGGCAGACACGAGCGGAGGAACAGTCGAGCTGGGCTGTGTTGCACAAGCGCGAGCGCGGGCGTACTCTGCCCAGCGGCTCTCCTTTATTACGTATGCACACGCACAAGCCACGTTCGACTACTGCATTCCTACGACGCCTCAGGCGGCGTGCACACCTTATATCCCTTGCAGATACGATGACCACTCCGACCACTCCCACACCACCATGCCCTTCCCCGTAGGCCCGCAGACTCCACCACAGTTACTAGTAGTCTTTTCTTATTTGTGTGTGCACTTGCTTGGTTACTAGTCGTCTTTACTGATTTGAATGCGCTTGCTTGGTTACTCGTGGTCTTTTCTGATTTGTGTGTGAGCTTGCTTAGTTACTAGTCATCTTTTCTGATTTGTGTGTGAGCTTGCTTAGTTACTAGTCATCTTTTCTGATTTGTGTGTGAGCTTGCTTAGTTACTAGTCATCTTTTCTGATTTGTGTGTGAGCTTGCTTAGTTACTAGTCATCTTTTCTGATTTGTGTGTGAGCTTGCTTAGTTACTAGTCATCTTTTCTGATTTGCGTGTGTGCTTGCTTGCTTGCATTTTTCATGTGAGAGAAAGGGGGTGGAAGAACACAAAGATTGAAGGTTTAAGAACCATAACTGAAGGAGTCCCATGGAACACATCTTTCCCCTTTTTCCACGAGACATATGGAAAGGACTAACGAATACACATACTATTGAAATAAAGGCCCTGGGATCGCTTTATGTTGTGTGCCATTGCCTTGGAGGCATGTGGTTTTATAAAACCGCGACAATACAATAGCTTAACGGATGATCTGTGCATACTTTGAGAAAACGAAGTCATCACGAATTTAAAAGTAAACCGAAATTAGTTGCTTCGATGTTTGGCAGTCATAGGTGACACGAGATATCATACGAGAACGATTTGAGAACCAACATGGTGAAGCGATAATCACACGTCGATGTCTGATAAATGGGTTATCCAGTTATAGTACATAGAGATCGGTAATGGAGATTATCTAAACCATATAATTTGCCCGAGGCCGTTTATTCCTGGTACGTGAAACACCCTGCAACCCATGCCTACAGAAAACAGACTTTTTGGAATGCCGGCTGCATTTTCCATCCAATCATCACAAAACTTTGTTTTAAAATCCTCCATGGGTAGGCGCTCCCATGTTGAAAGTTTCGTGTCAATTGCTCAGGCGGTTGCAGAGAAAAACAAATTTACAAGCGAATAAAGGTGAAAACGTCAGGGTGGAAGGAAAAAAAAGAAGAAAGAAGTGAGGGTCTCGGCGGATGTTCCAAACCATGGTCAAGGATGGTATGGACTCGTATTAACAGTAGGTTGAATATAGATTGTGTTACAGTAAATAAAATGTCGTTAATCATAAGGGACCGCATATTTGTCATGGCAGAAAATATGGCAGATGGTTTGACCCCAACCACCATCACAACCCCTTAACCGTGTGTACTCAGGAGGAACCCACAAGACTGAACACACACACACACACACACACACACACACACACACACACACACACACACACACACACACACACACACACACACACACACACACACACACACACACACACACACACACACACTACCCCAGAACGAAAACGCACACCTGTTTACGAAACCACTTGAAGCCACTCCATAGCGGTGTTACGATGTTGGTCGAGCGTGACCAGTGATCCTATAACTGCTCCAGTATTTCACAAGGACATGCATTGTGCATTAGCGTGTCCGTGACGTTCTAGTTTGGAAAAGGCGTTCATTCCATTGGGGATCCCGAATGGACTGAGCCCGAGACAAAGGAGGAAAGGTTTGGATTTTTGTTTCACAGGGAAAAAGCAAGGGAAAAAATGAGATAATTGGGACACTTCAGAAATACACACTCCGAGGAATTCAGAGCACTGTAAAAAAATAAATGCTATGGAGTACATGTTTGGGCAGTTTATGATTTTCATTTTGGGTCGAGTGAATAGTGCATAGAAGAACATAGGACAGGAAGAGCCAGCCGATGCTTCCCAGGACAGGTTGGAGTTAAGAGATATATACTTAGAGGGTCCATTTACCTCCGTCTGTCCTTGATGAAGGCACGTCGCGAACAAAACCATCGGTGGTGTGTCGACTTATCAAGTATCCCTGACGTGCAAGTCTGGAAGTGAATGAGCGACTGTGCAAGCGCCTCACAAAATAGAGTTTCGATCTGCTCGATTGAACTTCATCCCGCTCTGTAGACACGAAGGGGGAAAGGGTGCAATAAAAACGGTTTTGTTAAAACAATGAAAAGCTACTCATATATTTTTGATTCCTCAGAGTGTAGCAAGTTTTATACTTTAATGTTAAAGTATATATTGACATAGACGTTCAATCGCGACATCCAACCACTTTGTGTACACACGTTGGACGTATTGCTACTTTTTGCCCAGCAGGGCTTTTCTGCTCTATAAACAGATGAAATGCAGTCTATTTCCTGAGGCTCGATGGCCTGACGAAGAAGTCTGCATTGTTTGAAACGAAAGGGTCTTACCCAATCGGAATAATAAGTTTTACAACTGGAAATGAATCATTTTACAGCGAATATTTCAATGAATTAAATGGAAATCTCTGAATCAAACAAAACTCCCTTACTATGCAGAATGGAAACAATAATATCATCATTTATGTCATCCATCATGGCTGCTGTCAATGAGGAGAACTAGAGAGTTCATAGAACATCCTACCCCGTGCAGTTTTGAGAAACAAGGACATGGGCGTGATCTATGAGCGGCAAATCTGATTGGTCGTGATGACATAAAATTCATAACATTTTGTCCAAGTACTGCTAACAGAAGGGTTTTGACAGTGCTCGAAGGCTATTTGTGTTCTCGTGCTCAAGTATATAATTCAAAAGAAATAAAATAAAGATTTTAAAGGTTCTGGAAAAAAAAACACATCTCTCGGCACAGCCATGAACTGTCACCTTGGTGTTTCCCCTGCAGGAGGCATCAATATGTGCACCAAATTTGAGGACTTGTCCGTCAGCAACGTCCGTGGGTTAAATATCCCACAGTATCATTCGCAAAGAGTAGGTGAGTTATCACCGACACCCTGGCCAAATTCTAGCCATATGAAGGTCAAACATCAAGCCATGCCAGCCGATCCGTGAAAGACTTCAATCAAAAAAAAACTTTTCCCAGCCAACTTCAAAAAAAGTTGGGAATACATGGGTCTGTTAAAGAAGTAGTAGAAATAGTGAGTGATCGCTGTCATAACCGAAGATGGCCATTCAAACGTGACTTTAAACACCTGAGAGTGTGATTAAGTTTAAAAACTGAAGCATCTGCAGTTTTTCAGCAACCACAACGACAAAGTAAGCAGTTCAACCTGGTATTGACAGGTTTAACCAAGAAGAGCCAATCAGGTCCATTCCATTCTATTGGGACCATACTCTGTTCAGAGCATCGGTGCTGCTGAAGCAGTCTGCTGGGCTATTGGGCACAATCCGAGATGGTTCACAACTCCAACACAGGATACTTGAATGGCTCAATCATCCCAGCAAGCTGGTACTCATTTTGCCCACCTCTGAAGGATGACAGGCTGAGTCAACCCCACCTGGAATTAATTGAATGGCCAAGCAGGATTTGAACTCAGGACCCTCGGATCCCAAGCCCGCCACCCTCACCATTAAGGCAACACCAGGCATAAACCACTTGCTGCATGCTATTTAGTCAGGAATTTGTTATTTGTTCAGGGTATAACTCGTCTAGTCTCCACAAGATATACCATGGGACCTTGATAGCCAATAACTAACACGAGCCGATGGGTCCGCTGGATTTACGTCCTTCCGAGGGACGGTGCACACATTGATGTATTCCCCTTCACGAAAACACGAGGGTCACAGTTTATTGCTAGGTCAACATGAAAGTGTGCATTCCTCTTGGCCTGCCAGGAAGCAGTGGTAGTAGTAATATTAATAGTCGTAGTCTTGGAGGCCGAACACAAAATCCGTGACTTTTTGGCCGTTTTCAGACACCCACTTGTGATGCTTCGTCTTATCCTCCCTGGAAATATATGTGACTGTGAATGAGAGCAATATCGCCTTTTTTTTTTAGCAGTGGCATCCAACGGCTCGGTCAATGCCTTATTGTTTTCCTTCAGCTCCTTCCAAAATTTACAAACTTCTGGTTTAACTTCCTGCTCTCTCCTGTTTGGAAATGTTCTCAGGTCGCCTCGAGTCAATGACTTAAACAGCGCCTCTGCCATATTTGGACGGATTTGACACACCTAAATTAACACGTCCTGCAGTGCTGAAGGTAAATCCAAGATGGCTGCGGCCATGAAGATGGAGATGGCATCACATCGCTGGAGGACTGAAATCTACCTTCTCCCTCGAATCACACCCTCCGTGATGCGCCAGGAAATATCCCACCCTCCTCCCAGCCCCCCAAAGCATCACATGTTTTGCGTATTGCCCCCTAGTAGTAGTCTTCAAGCTGCAAACCCGGCAGATTTACGATTAATACAAAAGTCACTTTTAAGCAAGAAACCATGAATTACTCTTAACATATCTTTTCCAATTCTGGTGTCAATATTATGAACAAACTTGATCTTGAGCTTGAAATTTATCGTCAGAGAGTCAGGTTAATCTCACCTAACCTTATGACTATTATGTTCATG